>NW_027108702.1:118622-150126 GCF_000696795.3 Halyomorpha halys | reverse complement strand
CTCCTTTATTTAATTATAAAATTCTTTGGTATTTTTTTATTTTTTATTATTTTTAAAAATAAGAAACGTTCTTTTTTTTTTTAATAAACGAAATTAAAGGTGATCGGATGATTTTTTTTTAAATTCGATATTTAAGCCTTGTCAATCTTCAAAGAAGATAAGACCTAGCTGATGTTAAATAATATTTAATTTCTCATTAAATCAACGAATTTAATCAAAATTGGTTACAAATGTTTTGGAGCAAATCTAAAAACAAAAAAAG
Organism: Halyomorpha halys; assembly: GCF_000696795.3. Taxonomy (NCBI): domain Eukaryota; kingdom Metazoa; phylum Arthropoda; class Insecta; order Hemiptera; family Pentatomidae; genus Halyomorpha; species Halyomorpha halys. The sequence goes on along the minus strand of NW_027108702.1, from coordinate 149,864 downwards.
TAATAATGTTATTCAATTTTATTAAAAAAGTTAATTTTTTTTTCTCAGAATTTCCGATGTTGCAAAACTATGATTCTATAATTGCGATTCGAACGGTGCTGGCAAATCGGTGACACTTGGGAAGTGAATCGTTGGACAGTTCGGCAGATCTTGATGGATCGCTTCCCGATCGCTAACTAGCCATTGTATCTTGTTGTATTGTTCCCTAGTCAATGTGTTCTCGAGTTGTAGGAACAGGGCTGTAGTTGTCGACTCTACCAACACGTTTTCCTGGCTGAGTCCATCGTGTTCTGTAAATGCTTTCAATAATATAGTTCTAACTCGTCGTTTAACAAAGCAAATGTCCCATCTAAATTCACAAGGTACCACATTAATTTAGTTTAATGTCAATGTTATTGAGTGTAGATGGTCACTGCATTTTTTTTTTTTTAGTATAAACATTTTGTATTTTTTAAAAAAGATGTATATATAGGCTAAAATTTAAAAGATTTAAAAAATAAAATATACAAACGAACATCATAGCCAATCGTACATTTGTTGGGAAAAGATATATATTAAGATTTTGCTAATGACTAAACATATAACTTCTCATAATAGTGTATTGCTAATGTTATTGAATTTTTTAATGTTTTCAAATATTTTTAGTGAGGCAAGAAGTCGCTTACTGTTTTTGAAGAATTACTGTTTCTATCCAGATCAGCCTGTTATATTCAACTCTTAATAAGTGAAAGAACTACAAATCAAGTATCTTAATATTTTGTTAATAATAATGAACTCACTTTGTTTCAAAAGCGTTATCATCAATTAGGAGTTGTGTTTTTTTTTTTTGTTTACTTTAGAAATTTTCAAGTCAAATGAGTCAGTTTTTAAGATGTCCAAAAAAAAAAATTTAATGTTTTCCCAACTTTCTTAAGGTTCACTTGAACTTTGAACAGACGAACGGTAAGAACAGACACTCAAACTTGCTATTGAAAAAATAAACTAAACAAACTAGCTAAAGATCTAGACTTTTATGTTATCGGTTTCAAGAGTGTAAGTTACATTTTCTAAAAGAATAACTGGGTATATTTAATAAATTATGTGCATAGTATTTTGAAATAGTTTGGGTTAAAACATTTATAAAATCTAATAATGGACAATAATAATATATAAATTTTAGCAATTAATAATTAATTTTAGTCAAATAGTTTCATATACAGGCGAAATTCTAATCCTAACAAACCAGTTATATGTCTTAAAAAATAAATTAATTAAGAAATATCTTAATTCGTAGATGGCTTCTGGATAAAATATGATAGTATATTTGCATGTGAATTATATAATACCATATTATACTGTTGTTATTACCTCATCACATATTAATGAGACCCCTCTGGTTTTTTTTCCTCTTAAATCAGCTATTTCAATCTCCTTAATAAGACATATCTTCTACAGGGTCCTATGGAATATTTAGGAATCAGCTAAAAACAGATTTCGGATTCTACTTCGGTATTTATATATAAGAGAAAAACTGGTCTCGGGATTATGCATCTAGAGATAACCAAATATTTTTATATTTTGGTTTCATGCCAAAACGCGGAAATGAAATATCCGAATTCGCCTCTATTTTAGAAGAAACCTTGAGAAGTATATATATTTTTTAAATTTTGTATATATTGCTTTAAACACAATTAATCATAAAATAATAACTTGATTAATATTAATGCATTTTTTTCAAAGCATTAATTTTTTTTCTTCTTTTATAACACAATATTTAAATAAACATTTTCCTCTAACATATAAATATTTGCTAATTATAATTGTATCGCTATTACTTTAATTAGGAAAATTTTATATTTTTGACTTTAAATCCTTTTATGACCTTTAATCCCTAAAATCCTCGATGCTCCTTACATTATCACAAATACAATCATACATAAAGACCTTAATGTTCTATATGTAACCGATCGAGCCCGAACCAGATATCATTCCTTACGTTATAAACTCTCTAACCATCCAAGCCCACTAGTTTTTAACTTGTGGGTTGTATTCTTCCGCTTCTATTCCACATAATCCTCCGAGGCGCCTGAAAAGAAAATGGCCGCGAGACCTGCTAATGTAAAACTTCATTAAAGTGCTACCAGTGGGTAGTTTCTCTACACCCCTGTATAATTCCATTTTAACTGAGACCAAATTTACTAAATCTATTATAATGTACAGTAGTAAATAAATAAAATATTTTTGACGTACTACCATAATGATGTATTGCGCTAGCTTGAATTTAAATAGAACTTGACATCTGTACCTTTTATACTTTCTTACGTGACAGACAGGATTTAACATGTCACAGAGTTTAGTACAAGAGACCAAGATAAGAAAAAAGGCCGTTATTTTATCCCAATATTTGATTAATTTAATGAAAAATAAGTATAATTATTAGTCGAAATTGATTGGTGTGCTAAGTATAGGTAGGGGGAATAAAAACTTTTCAAAGCAGCAGCTTTAAAACGCTAAAATAAAAAATAATTTTCATTTGGAACTCCATATCTTTAAAATTATCAACAACACTAGAAAACCTTAGAGAACATCATTTGAACTAGAGTAAATTTGCTAAAATATGAGCCCTGATAGAGCTATTTACATTCAATAGTATGCGAGATATAGCTTTTTAAAAAGCAAAATTTCATTAAAAAAGAAAGTACTGAAAGATTAATAGTTAGTGAATTTATTTTTAATTATCTATATCTCAAAAAACATTCGACGTACAGATGTCTATTAGCTCTCAAATTAAATCTAGTTTAATGTACTATGACGTTCATCTTCAATCTTCGTAAGAGTAGTAGTTTTCATGATGTTTGCTAAAATAAATTGATTTATAGTTAATTGGACAAATGTTCAAGTGCAAAATTTAGATTGATTTCCCAATATTACAAAAATTACTACCCTTACAAAGATATGTATCATAAACTAATTAATAGTAAGTTAAATCTCCTTCATTTTGAGTCCTGGCAGACATATGCACGTCTTTTGGTTCCAAAAATCAAATATTTTATCCGAATACCTGAAAATTAACATTTCGTGAATTTATTTTGTCAAATATTATAAAAATTACTACTCCAACATAGATAAATGTTATCTTAGTGTCAATTTATCTAGCTGTAATGCTATCAGTGAGAGATAGTTAAAGTTTAGTTAGTTAGTTTTACTAGCTAACTAAAACTAATTTAGTGTAGACATCTCTACGTAGAATGGTTCCTGAGATATATTTTTTCATAAATCAAACTTATTGTCCGAACAACTATAAATTAATTTATTTTACCAAATATTATGAAAACCACTACTCCTAAGAAAAGAAACGTTATAGAACATGAAACTAGCTTTAATGTGAGTGTTAATACACATATGTACATCGAATGGTTTTTGAAATATAGATAGTTCAAAATTTATTCACTAATTACTAATCTTTCAGTAGATTTTAATGAAATATTGCTTTTTAAAAAGATATATCTCAAGAACTATTGAACGTAAATAGCTCTACTAGGCCTAATAATTTAGTAAATTTACTCTACTTTAAATAATGTTCTCTTAGGTTTTCTCCTAGGCTCCGAATGAAAAATTATTTTTTTTTTAACATTTTGAAACATTTACCATTTTTTATTCCCCCAACCTATTTTTGGCAGATTCATCAATTTCGACTAGTAATTATACATAGTTTTCATTAAAATAATAAAAAATTGGGGTGAAATAACTGTCTTTTTTTCTTTCCGGCTTTTATACTATTTTGTTTTGGTCACATAGCAGAGAAGTATATTTTGTAATCCACCATTGAAGGAAAAAATGGTTATTAATTTAGTTTTATTAGACGAACTTCACCCTGTCATATTGCAGATGTTTAAAATAAAATATGGAGTATACAAATAATTATGTAAATCATTCAAAATATGATTAATATAATGTATATACCTTTGCATAGTTATACAGATATAAATAACTATATCTAACACAATTCATTCAGCCCTTAGTGTTGAAAGGGTGAATCAACAACCACATTACTGAGTACCGCCGCCGCATTAGTACAAACCCTCAGGTCGCGTGTCCCTATTCTTTTCCCCGAGCAGTGGCTGTCCCTAAAAAGCCTAACCCGGTTGTGTTCGTTCATCCACGACGCGATCAATCACTCTTCGATAGGGTTGGAACCGAAAGTCCTTGATCGGTTGAGATGATGGCTACGTTTGTCGTCATGTGTCGGCAGCTGGTCGTTTTGAGGGTTCCAGATAACTTTATGTTTATTACTTTTAACTTATAATATTTCTTTATTTTATTTTAATTTTTGTATGCATACAGTGTTTTTTTTAAAAAATATTAATAGATTGTAAATCGGACGACCATGTTGGGTTTTATGTATATATATATTTTTTTTTCCTATAGTTGGAATGTTTAGTAATTTTGTATAGTTTTTATACTTTTTATTTAATTTTGTTTTACGTTTGATGGGAAAAAAAAGAAAGTTTTTAAAATTTAAATATTAAAAATAATAGAAAAATTAAAAACATTTAAAGAACGACAAAAGCCAGAAAGAAAATTAAAATGTGTAAGGGAATAATAATAAATAATAAAAAGGAAAAATGTATAACTTTAGCAAATAATTCAACAATTTTTGTAATGTGACAAATTTTTATAATTTACAGAATTCTAGGCTGCGACTATTTATATTAATAGGTTTAAAAAAAAAAATGTTTTTTACTAATAACCATAGTGGAGCAAAAATTAGCTATAGTTGAAAATAATAACTAAAATTGCAATGTATACGATATTTATTTATCAATGGTTCATTCATGAATAAGGATCGTATCCATGGCAATTTTAGTTATTAGTTTCAGCTATAGCTAATTTTTGCTCATCTCTGCTCATAACTATGCTGTGTATAAGTCAACCCAATGAAGTTGGGCAGCAAAATTTTTCTCTCTGAGTATGTCGTCTCGTTATAATAACTAATACAATATAGCAATGATAGTAATAAGTTTATATGCTTTTCAGAACCGTCACATACACTAAAACACTTTCGCATTGCCATCGATTAAAGACTAAAGAAGCAACAAAACATTCAGTGGCCGATTACACCGGTGAGTAGTAAGTAACTAAACGCATGGCAAAGGGTTCAGAAATGTTAAAATATTTTAACTTAATGATTTCATATACGATCAGCTATGACAGGCATTAAAAGAGTATGGCATCAAACGTGTAAACATAAATATATTAAAAACTATATATATCAAAAACAATAGGGCTTTTATAGTAATAAATGGGGATAATTGAACATAGGAAATTCGAAGAGGCGTCAAACAGGGTTTTACACTCTTCCAAATTTTATTTAATTGCCTAATAAATTATGTATTTAATAAATAATAAAACCAGCTAAACTGGGAAAGATAAGGAATAACTAAAAATAGCATTATTCGAGAAGTTGAACATACTTTAAAAATAAATAATATTGTAATGGCCGGCTCCGGTTTAAATTTTGATGTGAGATGAGAATTTATATAGAAGGTATGTTATATTATTAGTGATAATGTTGTTGTTATAAATGTTACAAATGGATATATGAGCAGTTAAATATTTAGATTGTCCTTGAGGATGGCTGAAATGGCCGAAAAGTTGGACTATTGATGTAATAAAAAGTGTTGAGACTATACATGGATACAATATTTATTTATTTAATAAATAAATAATATTGTAATAGCCGGCTACCCTTACATAAATTTGCTATTATACAATAGTATCTCTTTCACTGTCCATTATAAATTACTGCCGCATAAAATAGTAATTTTATATTAGTAATTTAATAAAACAGAAAATAATTATTATATTAAAATAAAAAACAAAATATTTTACATCTAATGTTTAGCCTAAATATTAAGTATAAGAAAGTAGAATATTAAATAGTAGTTAAATATTGTAGGAAATGATTGTCTATCAGCTGAATTTCACGATATAAACGAATCATGTTGCCTACTTAGATACTTTTCCGTTAAAAATTGCATTAAAGAACAAAGCTGATAATATTAGTTCATGATTTCAAGAATACAAAACAAAAAAGTACAGACACTAATATTTTTATTTCATAATAGGGATGTTTATTGATGATACAGGTCTTAAACAGTAAGAGAATATTGTACAAGTCAGCGCAATTTTACCTAGAACAAACTACCAAACTAATAGTATTAGTTTGAAACAATGCTCTGACATTTTTTCCTTCAACTAAAAAATATTTTTCTAAATATATAAATGCTAGTTAAATCTTATATTTCCTTATTTATAATTTTTAAATATTCCCCAGCTACGTACCCAGGTAAGTGGTTTAAGGAAAATATTTACAAAAGACCTAACCACCCATTACCACACTCTCCCTCTCTTCCTCAGACGCAAGTGGGAATCCCCAGAGCTAACTGGCTCTGAGGAAACCAAAAGAGAAAAGCACTGCCAATGTACACCCTTTATAGCTATAGTGATACTCTCGTACATTTAAAATATCATAGGTCTGAAAATCCAGAAGTCACAGATAGATATACTATAATTTGTATTGGAAATATTATATCAAAGAAAAGTGTCAATAAGTTAAAATAATTTCGCTAATTTAATAATAATATTTTCAGAGGCATAACATTGTGGCCTAAATTTTGCATCAGGTGTAGTCGGTGAAACACAACTTGTTAGATGTTAAGACCCAATATTATAAGTACCACCCAAATAGACTCTTCCAAAAAAGTTCCTCTCAAGCTCTATTGGGATGAATCAATTATTTATTACCCATCCTATTAATAAACCAGATATCCTAATTATAGATTTAAGACAAAAGTGATGTCGGGATCACCAAGGATAGTGTATACAAAAGACTAATATATAAGCTCCACTATTAGAGAGGAGAAAAAGAAAGAAATTACCCAGGAAATGAGAAAATTATATCAATCATAGTATCTACCAACAGACTAATACCTAAATCAACAGTTTTAAAATTACCTATTGATATGCTAAGAGAGAATTAACAGTTAGTTCTCTTAGACACAGTACGTATTGTCCAAACACTTTTAAATACAGTCAGTGTTATCTCGGTATTCGGTAATCGGTAATTGCTGCAGGGGGGCTGCTTGGATTAATGAAAAGTTAGGATTACAGACAGTATTAGGAAAAGTGGTGTAAAATAATTCAACAATATGAATATATATAGCTATTTTAAAAAAATAATTCATTGAAAATTTGTCAGTTTGAATTTTTTTTAAATTTTAAATTAAACCCTCCAACCCCACATCGCCACCCTTGAAGAATGGTGCCAATTAATTCCAATAAATCCCACCAAAGCACATTTACCCTTCATCGTAAGCCCATGACTTCTTGCCCAACAGTATCCTTTAATAATACCCCACTTATTCCTGTCGAATAGATCCGTTACTTAGGACTACATCTGGACAATCGACTGACATGGAATCCTCATACAAGACTAAAAAGACAAGAAACTGTTCGTCGACTATTACAAGATTTACTAGACAAACGGTCTAAATTACTAATCCATTACAAAAGACTGATCAACATGACTATTATAAGGCCTATCTGGACATACGGAGTTGAGGTTTGGGGCTCCACTAAACCATAAAATTTATCCCGAATCCAATCCTTACAGTCCAAAATCCTTCGTAAAATTCTTAATGCTCCTTACTTTGTCACAAATCAAATCATCCTCAGGCTTCTCCTTCATTACCTAATAATCCTCCGAGGCGTCTGAAAAGAAGATGGCCTCGAGATATTCTCCTCTAGAAATGTTATTGGAGTTCTATCAATGGGTAGATTCTCCACATGTTAGTATCATGACACTATATCACCGACAGCAAATTTACTTGTTGTATATTTGTTATACAGTTGTAAATAACAATAAATAAATTATTAAAAAAAAATTTTAATTTTATGAAAAAAGACTGATCTACATGACTATTATAAGGTCTATTTGGACATACGGAGTTGAGCTATGGGGCTCCACTAAACCATCTAATTCCTCTCGAATCCAATCCTTACAGTCCAAAATCCTTCGTAAAATCCTTAATGCTCCTTACTTTGTCACAAATCAAATCATCCATCAGGACCTCAATGTCCACTATGTTGCCGATTTGGCCAGAACCAGATACCAATCCTTCCATAATAAACTTCCCAACCACCCAAACCAACTCGTTTCTAACCTGGCTTCTCCTTCATTATTACCTAATAATCCTCCTAGGCGTCTGAAAAGAAGATGGCCTCGAGATCTTCTCCTCTAGAAATGTTATTGGAGTTCTATCAATGGGTAGATTCTCCACATGTTTGTATCATGTCACTATGTCACCTACAGCAAATTTACTTGTATATTTGTTATACAGTTGTAAATAACAAAAAATAAATTATTAAAAAAAAAATTTTCTATTACTTCCCCAATAATGTTAAGCGATGATTTAATTTGTTAAAACAATAAGGTTGCTCATTTATAAATGATAAAAAGTATAAAAAAAAACCTTTTGAATGGATTTATTTAAGACGTGATTAAAAAATAAAAATGAGTTCACTAATAAAATTTGTATTATATTCGTATATATTTCTACTATTAATTAAATATGTTTTACAAAATCAAATGAATTATATAGTAGGTATTACTAATTTTAACTTCATGAAAATATATATCATGAACACTTCCATAGAAATTAGATTACCCGACACCAAAACTGTCAAAATTTTCACTTTCGATTTTCACAGTGATTACAATAACTTGCCTATAGATCGGGAAGTTAAAGATGCCATATATAATGCACTTTAAATTGAAAATAAAAATCTTATTACCTGCCGAGTTTTCTAAAAAAAAAACTTTTTTTTATGCCAGTTCGGATTACTGGAGTGTTTGGAGTACCGTAGTTCAGATTATCGAGAGAACACTGTAAATAATAATAATTAAAAACACTTTCCTGTTTTCTTTCTTACTATAGACGGTAGAGATGCTTCTGATTCATCCAGAAAATGAGAGAGATTATAAGGCGATATTTTGGGCTATTTCTGGAGAGAATAATTCCTAATGACTAAAAACAAACTTAGGATAACGGTTTTCTTAACGGTGGTTAGTAATCGCACAAATATTTTCAATAAATAATTTTGTAATTTGTATTTTTATTAAATCATATTAATGAGAGTCTTACGTAATAATTAGCATATCTACAAAAAGGCTGATAATCATCTATAAATAATTCGAGGAGGAAAGGATGGGTAGATATAATAAAGGCTTACATTGTCAAAACTGTAGGAGGCAAAGGGAAGGGCAGACAGGAAATAATGTCCGTATATAAGGCCCACTGCCACGGTGATAATATACGTGAAAAACTACGCGTAATTGAGGGCGCCCTGGATTAGGGTATAATCCCCTCAGTTAGGGTCCGACCCGGGTTGTAATATCCTACCTGTCTTAGCACCTTCATCAGCCCTATTAGGGTTCTATAGGGCACTCCTGCTTTATCGGGGTCACTTTGGAGGGGGCCGAATAACAAAGGTTAATAAATTTTAAGGTTTATCTCCATATAATTAACAATCATTTCTGACTAAATTTAAAATTGATCAAATAATCTTGAATAATATTATTTCGCTAACTGTTTGGGGATAAACGAGTAGTAAATACAAATAGCGATTAAAAATTAAAAATAATTATCTATAACTAAAATATACAATTAATCTCAAGACTTTCTTATTATCTTTAACCTCCAACGTTTCAGCCGTTCCGGCAATTTTCAAGGATCTGCCAACTAAAATTTCTAATTACATTACGATCATTATAAATTAATTATAAAAAAATATTCTGCCTCATTCGCATTATCACAGTCAAACATTGGTTAGCACATGAATGCAGAATATTATGCCTTTGTCAATAATTATCATTATTCAATTACTTATAAAACTTCTTATCTTAGGGAACAATATGCACTAATAAAATAATTTTCATCAATAAGTGCTAAATTACCTGTTGTTTTGACAGTTACACTTATTATAATAATTAGTTAACAATTTCTATTTCACCTAATCACTTAGGGTAATTAACTAATTATGATGAAAATTAATTTATAAGGGCATATTGTTTTATAATTTTAGAGGTAAAAAAAGAACTTATTTTGTTTTATTTTTTTAACGGATTTGAATTGTTAGGTTTGGGTCAATATACTCCATACACGTTGTTAATGTTTGAAAAAAGATTTTTTTAAATTTACAAATTTCTTAACAGTTATCCCATAATTAAAAAATCAAATTCTTTAATAATGGTTATCCGTTAATTTCAAATAAAATCTCTGCAATTACTGTTATTATGAAATTTATCAGAAAAAAATATAATAATAACGGTTTCGGATCCTGATAATGACTAGTGAAAAATTGTAGATCAACAATAATTGTCCTCTATTCAGAAGTTTCTGCATAGTTGCATATGCAGTATTTGCATAGTTAATTTGAACACTGTATTTATAAGCACTTCATCTCCCCCTTCCTTAATCCAAGCGTATATCAATCTCATATAACTAACAGTTGACCACCCCCAATCGCGCTGTACTTATCCGCACCATACAGTCCATGAGTGGTATCAAAGCCAAATCAAATATTTGCTCAGTATCCGGGATACAAAAAAGAACCCCAAAAAAACAGAGGACGCGAGACCCCCCTAGTGGACATCACTTGTCAAAGTGGACAGTGGACAGTTGGCTTTGACTCACGCCTTGACCATCGGGCATCTGTTGCCCGGTCAAGGGCCATTGGTTGACCAGTCTAGTCTCTCGGCCAATCAAACAACAATATCTTTCAGATTGTTGAGTATTATCCAACTTTACGACCGCCGCTCATATGAATTTATGACATTTCATGTTACACAATTGCTGTGGATTTGACAATCTTTGTGGGCTCTGATATTTATGAATCATCTTGTTACCAGTCCATATTGCCTGGAGAGGGCGGTTCTGCCAGAATAGATTTTATGGCAGACTGGCGGATAATACTGAAAAATAGACGAATTCAAGCATACTCCCTGGGGATCTCCTAGAACAAGAGCCCAGGAAGAAAAAAAAATCAGTTATTTCTAACCAATTTTTTATTACATTAATGAAAAATATGTATAATTACTAGTCAAAATTGATGAGTATGACAAGTACAGGTAGGGAGAATAAAAAATAGCAACTGCTTTAAAACAAAATAAAATTAATTTATCATTCGGAGCTCTATTTTTTTTTAAAACTACTAAACAACACTAAAAAACCTACGAGAACATCATTTAAACTAGAGTGAATTTGCTAAAATATGAGCCCTAATAGAGCTATTTACGTTCAATAGTTCTCGAGATATATCTTTTTAAAAAGCAACATTTCATAAAAAAATTCACTGAAAATCAGAATCTAGTGAATTTATTTTGAGAAATCTATATCTAAAACCATTCAACGTAGAAATGTCTATTAGCACTCAAACGAAAGCTAATTTAATGTACTATAATATAGTTTATTACGTTTATCTTCGTAAGAGTAGTAGTTTTTGTGATATATAAAAAAGTAATAAATCCACTTGTAAGAAGTAATTCATGATATTTCTAATCAAGAAAATTTCTTTTTTCTAATGTTTAATTATTCTTTTTAATGTCAGTTTTCGTTTTCAAAAATTAAATAAATTAATGATTTTAACTAATGTGTTAATTTAAAGTTATGACATATGAGGTGTTTATAGTTGATATGAGGAGAAGATGCGGTCAGTAAAAATTATTACAGTTAAGTAAAGTTTATTTATTTGTGCCGACGTTTGAGACTTAATTTAAGGCCATCATAAAGGCAGGAAAACAAAACAACCTTAATTCAGAAAAAATAAAAATATAATAATAACAAACAAAGTTGGAAATATACATAACAATTATTTAAGTAGATAGTAGTTGATACTAATAGAAATAGAATTCTTGTAGAAACGTCGGCAGAAATCATTAAGTTCAAATTATTTGTGTATCATAACTGATTTTTTTTTTTTTATGACCCTCATCCTGGTCATTGCTGACATACGGAGAGGTTATCTACAGGTGACCAACCAATTCTAAACATGGTGGGGGTCAAGTTTTTCATTTTGTGGGAATGCCACTGAATGAAAAAGTCAACGTTCCAGATCGGATTCGAACTGCCGCTAAAGTTCCTAGGTGGCAAAGACGTGTATCTTATCCACCTGAGCTACGAACTGCCCATATCGTCACTGACCGCACAACCCACCCCAACCATCTTCTCCCCACATCAAACTACGATCAACTATTAACATCTTATTATGTTCAGAAAATAATCTGATGGGCCCAATCTCTAATCCGGAGGACCCCACTTAGCTAAAGTGGACCCCCACTAAAACTTCTCTCTTATTTTGCCTTTCATCCAACTACTAATTTACCTATTCTATTCATTAATCCCTTCATATTCCAGCTTCAAAAGTCTATGTAACCAATCGGGAAGCATGTGTCCACATATCTACTATTTCCTAAGAAATAGGAAAATCATAAAGTGTTAACAACTAAAAAATAAAAGTCAACCCAACTTGTAATATGGGTAATCGTCAAAGAAAGCAGCAGTATTCAAAACTGTGTTTTTAAAAAATAATGGTTTTTAACAGTTTGAGAAAAAAGATTCACTCAGCTAACCATCAAGAATGGATATTTCTGCTTCTCAAAACATGATTTTATATTTGTTAGTTAATTTATAATAAAAAAAAAAATTATATGCATAATAATGAATAAAAATTCGTGAAAGGTGTATTCAAGCAATGTGTAAAAGAGTGCCAAAGTTGTAAAACAGGCAGAGAATTATCAGAAATTTAATCGGTCAAGCACACAATCTCACTAAAGTGTATTTTAACAAAACCCAACCTGAGAAAATATTACTATACTGAAAAATGTCAGGTTAGGAAAAGTTGCAGGACTATCCCTAGAATCTCTTGAGATATTTCAAGCAGCATTTTCAAAAAAAAAATTCATAAGGAAAACCTGAACACGGAAGGAGAATTACTGTTCAAGCCTTTCTGTTTCATCTTAAGCTTATTAATGACAACAATGAATATATATATATACATACATATATATATTACATAAAGTCAGATACAACTATAAAAATATGTTTTCAAACCGGAAAATTACAAAGGGATTGGCTAATCGGTTGTCCCTGCCTTGAAAATTCATTTGGAAATATGGAAATAAGAAATCATAGTGTAATCATTTTTTAAATTATATTAAAAGAAAACGTAGTCATATTTATTATAAATGCAATTTAATTCAATTTAAAATAAAAAAATAGAGTAAATAAAGAACTATCCGATCCAATCATTATCGCGGCGAAAAAGAGATAAAAAAAATCAAGGCTTTATGATGCTGCTGGACTAAGGTAAATTTAAGCTAGCACAAATGTGCGCATGGCCTATTAGGATTGGCTGGTTCTTTTTCTTTAAAAAACTGTATTTATTGATAGATATTACAATCTGCCACACCAATGTGGGCAATAGTGATGAATGATCACATTCATACTAAAATAAAATACAATAAGAATGAAAAATAAATAAATAAATGAAAAATAAATAAAATCTCTCTTAAAATATATAAAAATAGAAGGATAAAGAAAATGAACATAATCACACTATATAAATAAAAAAATAAATAAATAAAATAAAATAAGGATAAAAATAAAAGAATCTCTAGTTACATTTACTATCCTATAAACAATATTTACACAATCGACCTTAGGATCCCTGAGCCCACTCTATCCCCCACGTGTGAGGGATAGAGCAGAGCTCAAGAGATCCCAGCGCATCCCGCTCAAAGCACCATTGGTAATGAGCCAGTGGAGGCTGAGCAAGTGCGCTAAAACCGCAACTCAACTGGCTGGTTCTAGTTCACTTGAATTTGATCTGCCGTTCGGACGGCACTTGTGCTCCCTCCACACGTTTGTTCTGTCAATTAAGCTCTAGTAGATTAATTTTTATTTAACAATGCAGAAATATAAACTTATAAAGACGCTATATTTCTGAATGCTTAAACTAACAAGTATCTGACAATAATGTTGAACGAAAGCTCATGTTTAGGTTATTTAGTTGGAGTTCTATGAATGGGTAGATTCTCCACATGTCTGCATAATGACAACATCAAATTTACTTGTATATATTTTAACACAGTTGTAAATATCAATAAATAAATTTATAAAAAAAATATGGTTATATTGTACCATTATATAGTACCATTTCTATGAATTTTTATCATCAACTACTAGCTTTGTCGATACTTACATTTCCTTTTACTTTACCTATCTTTATTTTATTCCTTTCAGTAGTGAAAACGTAGGTAATAGCTGATGGTAATAAACGAAGGTAATAGCAGAAGTAGTAATAAAATAAGGTAATAGCCGACAGAAAGTCACTACGCCTCTTTGGACCACAAGCGTGTGGTTATCGACGTTTGTTACTTTCTTTATTTACAAAGCAAGTGGCAAACTTGTGAATCCGGCTTAGCAACTCCTTCATAAACCGAACCCTTGTCGGTACCAAGCACGGTGACCCACAGACAGACCCACTTTCTATCATCAAACCCCGGAGATGAAACCGTAGACCCACTAAGAGCTAACGTTAGACTATAGACCGTTCTAGGAGTCGAGTGAATAGAAGCCAAATATTGATTATTGTATTGCATTATTAGGAGCTGACAATGGAAGCCATCAGAGGAAGGAATCAATTTGTTACTCCGGTTAATTACTGAGTAGTTCTCTGGACTACTTCCAGAGCGAGCTGTCCATTAGATCTGGAGTAAGCAACAGTCCAAAAGTTATCGGCAGCATTTCTTTGTTTATGAGGGAAAATAAAAACAAGATGTTATAGAATAATTTTGAAGGATTCATAGCTAAATTTATAACTATATCTGAATCTAAAACAGACAAACTGAGAAAAGTTTCGAAATTTTACTCAACGTTCGTTTAATGACTGAGAACTAGATAAAGAAAAAAAAATTAAATAGTGTATGTTATATAGATGATTTGACTGTATATTTGACTGAAGTACTTAATGAGCTACGAATTGATATTGTATTTTTACTGATAAGTATAATTCAAGGAAGATGGTTCTAGTAGTAAAAAAAAAAAAAAAATTATCAATATATCTCAAAAACAACACAACGTTTTGTTCCCTGTACCAGAGCCTCATTATGGAGGGCCAAAAGTAAAACAAGATACGAACAAGTGTGGTAGGACTATAAGAATATATATGAAAAAGTTTATAAAATATAACTTAAGTATAAAAATTATGATTATTTGATACCAATTTTTATTGACAAGGCCGTTTGTGACCGAGGAGTTAAGGCGACCACCTTGGCGGCCTCGTTACAGAAGCGGCACTAATTCCAATCCGTACCGGGTTGTTGACTTTTATTTCATGGCGGTCGCACGAAATGAAAACCTAAACCATTTCAGTAACGGTCGCACGAAATGAAAACCTAAACCATTTCAGTAACGGTCGCACGAAATGAAAACCTGACCAACACCCACGTACATCAGAAATGACTTATCACTAAATTCTTATCACTTGGTGTGGATACGTAAGTGATAAGAGTATTTTTTTCCGGCCAAGACTCCCATTGGAGTCCTATACCGTTGATAAGAGTGTTAAGTTAATATGTAAATAAAATTTAATGAAAAGGTCAAAATAGGGTGCATTGACTAAATTTATTGACCTGGCAGAATAGCCAACAATAAGTTTTTAATTGTTGAATGTGAGGTGTAAATTTATATTTAAGATTATTCTTGTGGATGGCTCGATTGGCCGAAACGTTAGACCTTCAAAGTAATACTAAAAATACTTTTTTAGACTCAACTTGGATACAAATTATTTTATTTAAACAATAAAAACATAACTTAGGCTATGTATAGCTTTCTTATAACTTTTTTCATGTAACTGTAAAAGTTTTTAAAGTCCGTCCTCACTCGACAATATTTGCCTTATGTTTTACTTAGCACATATGAAGCCCTAAAGGGCCTAGCAACTAGTGCCTAAACGTAGATTTATAATAAATAGATTTTGTACTACTTTGAGCAAGCTTCTTTTTTTTTTTTTTACTGCTATCCGAACCTTCTTCCTTCATTATTACTTACCAGTAAAAATATAATAATAATGATTAACTTCTCTACTATGTACATTTTTACAATATTTTTCAGTAAAAAAAATAATTAATCAAAGATTTAACCACATGTGATTCGTTATCGAAGAGTTATCTTTTTTTTTTTTTAGATCACTTTTATTTTATATCTAATTTTAACAATATTTAAAACTAATTTTTGACATAAATTATAAATTTTTATAGATCTGAAATCTCCACCGACTTTGGAGTTAGTCATCGACAAAATAGATCAAAGGAAACATTTGAAAAAATTGAAAAATTTGTAAGTTTTGATAAAAATGAATGGATACATGGTATTATAATATAAAACAGAAGATAGTAATAGAATTCTGAAAACAATGCTTGTTTTGCAGGCAGAAGCTTAATCTTTAACTGACAAAATTATTACATTAAAAAATATAAACCTCTAAATATGGACATTAGTTAACAGATATATTATAATTTTTTCTTGCAAGTAATAACGAAGGTGCGATAAATACAGTTGCATAAAACTATAAATTATGGGAGTGGGTAGCTCATTGGTGAGGCAATAGACTACTAACACCAAGGACCCGGGTTCGAATCCGGCAATAGCAGGTAATTGTTACCTGTAACTGTTGAGTCAACCCTGTAGGTTCAGGAGCCCTCCAGTGTGAATCTGGACAAATCTGGTGGTCGATCGTGATTATGATCCAATTCGCCTTTTTGCACAACCTTTGGTCTCGTAACAGTACTTCTTTACTAAGTACTGCACCCCTGCCCCTTCATGAGTTGTAGTGGTACTGATTTAATTTTTTTTTTTAATTTATTAATTTTTATTAAATAAAAAACAACATATATTTAAGGAATATTATGTATATAAGGAATAGTACAGATGCATTGAAAACGATACATCGAAGTTTTAGCCCCATTGCACTAGTTTATCTTACCTAGAAGCGATAGAAAAGTAAACATGATAGAAAAAAATACGGTGCTGTTTAGTTTTTTTTTTACTATGTATAACCAGTAAAATATTTATTATTAGCAAAATTATCACAGTGGTTTGATAAAGTTAACTTCCACAACATACTCTACAATATAGAGAAACTACGATTTAGTTTGGAGTAGAAGGGACGCTCCATGATGTAGTAATGCTGTGGACAGTATAAGAAAAATGTTCATGTAAAATTAGGGCAAATCATAAATACAATAAAATATAATATATGGAAGAAATTAGGAAGGAAACTAAGGAAAAAGTAATTTAATCCTTAAACTGGGAAATGACCCCAAACAGCCAAGACAAAGAAATAAGAAATAAACAAGACGAAATAAAATGAAAGAACTAGTTTTAAAATTATACGAAAATATTATTTCATTAATGAAAAAAAATTAATTTGGAAACTTTGATTTAAATTAAAATCTGTACCGCTAAAACCCATGAAGGGTTTATGGTGCAGTAATCTGTAAGGAAGTACTGTTACTATACCAACGGTTGTACAAGAAGATGAATTGGTTAGAATCACGGTCCACCGCCACATTTTACTCAATTAAGGGTACCCAAATTATGAGGCTGGGTGGACCCCAGGGGGCTCCAGAACCCACAGGGTTGACTCACGACTGCAGTGCAACATAAAACAATTTTCTGCCCAACCGGATTCAAAATTGGGTCCTTGGAGTTACTAGCACCGTGGCTTACCACAGTGCCACCGCCCATTTTAAATTTAAATACTTTACACAACTTCAAATACCAACCAAAAGCTTACCTTTGTCTGCGCTTAAGATGAAATTAATTTGTTACTATTATTTCCTTATTTCTAATAGGATTTTTAATGTCGATAAGTGCTTACGAAACTATCCCAAAAGGATATAGGCACATGAATACATACATACAAAGAAATTATTCAAAACCATTACAATAATCGTTCAAAGAAGTATCTGTCCTGAGAAGTCCTTGGAGAGCTATTGGTGTATGCAAAGAGATGCAGATTACAGAGGCTCTGTTGGGAAGCTAGTTGTTGATCGGGCCGTCTAGTTTGGGAATTCTCATGGCGCCCATGGCAAGGTCAGTTTTCATTCTCTGACAACTGCTTCTGGAATCCTAACCGCTTCATATTACTCTCAGGTGTCTATTAGTCGAACGCGGAAAAAGTAGAGTCACGGGGAAACTAGTGGTTAAGGAAAATCCTGTCTATAGTGAACGGGTAGGTGTCCGGAATACGAATCGTTTAAGGCACCTCCTCAGATAAATTATCAATGAAGCAATTTCCGGAGGAAAACATCCTCAGAAGTTTCGGATCTAAAACAAACCGTTTTCAAATCCAACCCAAAACTCATACTTAAATAATAAAAGTAGGTACCATATTTTGTTTTAAATTATAATAATACAAAACATTTTTTTTTTAAAAGTTGTAATATTGGGAAATGATGTATACATGTTTTATTATTTAATTTATTATTGGATGGAGATGTTTGTAAAAAGTAGGCAGTTTTGGCCTAGCTTTTACGCCATACTCCCTGATGAAGACCTGAAACTCAGGTCGAAACTTCGGCATAAAATAAATAAATATTGTTTTGTTTATTTATGTTGTTCTTTGCTGACCGCACCCTCCCCCTCGACAAACTTCTTCAATCAATAATTAATTAAATAATAAAACATGTATACACCAGTTCCTAATATTACAACTTGAAGAAAATGTTTTGAATTATTATAATTAAAAACAAAATATGGCAGATGAAAAAAAATATATATATTAAATCGATTCATATCACCAATCATATTAAAAATAAATAATATACTTTATAATATTTAATGTCTGGAATCATTAACCACCCTTTATCCACTTCTTTATTCTTTTAACATTTGAACAGCGTTTCGGGCTCCGCTGCCCTTAATCAATTTCTACAAACAAAAATATTTCCAATCAACTGTTTAACAATATAGTTACAATCAATAGAGTTTATATTGCACCTCAATAATTTTTTTTTTATATACATATTTACATACGAAAATTCAATGAGCATAAATAAAAAATTAATTAAGGTGCAATATAAACTTGGTCGATTTTAACAAAATGTTTATTGTAAAACTGTTGATTGGAATTTTTTTTATTTGTAAAACTCGATAATGGGCAGAGGAGCCCGAAACGTTGCTCAGATTTATTCACTTTATCAACACTACTAAATAGAGATTGTAAACTAGTAAATATAGTAATTGTAACAGTGAGAATAATGGGTATTTTGGACATTGTAATGAAGCTTAATTTATTAGTGCATAATGTTTTAATAATTTAAGACGTTTTTAAGAAAATTGACTAATGATAAATTATTGAAACGTAGAAGTGTAAAGATAATAAAAAGGTGTTGTTTTTTTATAACTACTTCCGTAACAAACAAAAAAATTTCATTATACATTTAAAGAGGAATATTATGAAACAGACACTAAAGGAATCCGCTGTATTTTTGTATTTTTTTATACAGTTGTAAATACCAATAAATAAAAAAAATTCATGGACCGTGAAATGAGGTAGCAGGCCCTTAAGTTAGTATAATAGCTATTATATGATATAATTCATATTATACCTTTGCTTAGGCTACTTAAACCTAAATCCTGGACTTCCTCAACTATCACAGTAGTACAGTAGGAACCAAATGGGCCGAACAGACTTCGATTACCCGGGCACTATTGGTACCATCTGGAAGCCATTACTATCCAATCCATTTGTTGGTGTCCCACCGGCTCCAACATGTGCCCCAGGTTTGCGCGAAGATACGCGTCATTTCATCTGCTGTTTCTCGGAGGGCTCAAACAATCAGCATTGGCAGGAGTTTCCGCTATTTCATGATTACAGTGAGTCGTTAGTTATTTACTGGAAGCATATGTTGAATTTTCATAGATAACATGTAAACACATTTATATTAAAACAAATTTTATTAGAACAATACAATCTTCTACTCTAAGGGGCAATGTGTATTAATGGTGTACGTATTCAATTATACTGTATTTACTCATTAAATTAAAAAAAAGAAAAAGTAAATAAAATAAAAAATATAATCAAATGTTAAATAAAATGGATAATAACAATAATAATAATAATCAAATAATATATGCATACCTAAAATAAATATAAGTAGATGAGTTAAATGATACGAAAATAGGTAAACTAAGGTAAAGGAAATTAAAGTTAAATTTTTTAAAATTTATTTAATGTGATTTACAACTGTATAAGTAATCAATACAATAAGTAAATATGTTGTATGTTTCATTTACCCTTGAAAATCTTGGGAAGGAACCACCCATTGGTGGTACTTCAAGCATTATTTAAATTAGAAGGTCCAGTGGCCATCTTCTTTTCAGACGCCTCGGAGGGTTATCAGGGATTGTTAAGGATGAAAGATTAAGAATTAATGGATTAGGATGGGTAAGGGAATACGCATATCTGTTTTGAGCTAAATCTGCAACGAATGGGATGTTAAGGTCTTTGTGGATGAGTTTATTTGTACCGTAATAAGGAGCATCAAGGATTTTGGAATGTAAGGATTGGATGCGGGAGGAATTTGATGGCTTGGTAGAGCCCCAGAGCTCAATTCCATATGTCCAAATTGGTCTGATTATTGTAGTGTATACTAATTTTTTGTAGTTAATGGGAAGTTTAGAGCGTTTGTCAAGTAAGTGTTGTAGCAATCGGAATCTACGAGCAGTTTCTTGTCGTTTCAGTCTTGTGTGTGGATTCCAAGTAAGTCTCTTGTCAAGATGGAGTCCTAAGTATCGAATCTGTTCAACAGGCGTTAGTAAGTTAAATTGAAATAAGTAAAATGAATCATCTTGATCCCATTCACCTCTATATACAATATTAAAATCCAGGGCATGGAACTCCAAATCAGATGTGGATGGGAACACCGGGATCCTAGCCACATTACTGGAGTATTTATATATTTAAAAATCATTTTTTCAGTACATGTATCGTAATTCTAACCCATTTTAAACCTTATTACTCATTCCATCATTAAAATACTCTCCAATTATATAAAATTAATTTACATTATATCTTGCTTATAATTATAGATAGCTTACATTATATCTTGGGGCAATGACAATCTATCTACAAAGTAGGTGTTCTAAGGAAATTAAATTTGATAAACCAGCTGAGCGTTTTTAGGAACGATTCTCTTTCATCCTGAATGTGTGATATGTCCATCCAAAATCAAACATTCAGAATGAAAGATACTTATCTCAAAAACTGCTATTTTTATAAAATGATTTTTTTAATTATAATAATATTTTATTAATCATAATAATATTGTATATTGATACTTTGTTAATCATAATAATATTTATTTATAATCTTAAAATTTTTTCTTGAGACTGGTAATTTCTTAATAAATAATTCAAAACACTATCCAATTATAGTCTCAAAACCTTTATTTCTTTTACACGTCCAACGTTTCGGCCAATTCGGCCATCTTCAGGGACAATCTCAATACCACTATGAAAACATATAATTTAACACTTTAAAAACTTCATTCAGGCTATTCTGCCCAGGTCAAAACATTTATATCTAATAAGTCAATTATCCATTAAAAACCATAGTCAAAATTATTTCTCTGGACACACTATTAATACACTTTTATCACAACCTTGCTTATATTTTTAATATTTTAATATTGCTTATATATTACTTAAGTTTTTTTAGTAGTATTCATCTTTAATTAATATGTATCACTCAAAAGGACTGAGGAAAATCATACGGACCACATTACACCCACAATTTTTTTAGTTATAAAATTATATAACAACAATGGTTAATATAAAA
Organism: Halyomorpha halys; assembly: GCF_000696795.3. Classification (NCBI taxonomy): domain Eukaryota; kingdom Metazoa; phylum Arthropoda; class Insecta; order Hemiptera; family Pentatomidae; genus Halyomorpha; species Halyomorpha halys. Next base: position 127,919 of record NW_027108702.1, on the reverse strand, counting down.
AAGTCTTACATTATTTTTAACATTTCTGTGACGTTTCGGCCCCAATTTATTTGCCATTCCCAAACCGCAATCATCACTTACCCCAGTCACACAGATTTTATTTCATTCTGAGCCTTAGTAACCTTGTTTTACACTGCCTGAACCTCCCCAGTTCTTTTTTAAATAAAAAAAAAAAATACTCCATTATTTTTTTAACTTTATTGAGTTATGCCTATTTACATTTTTTTTTTAGTCTACTTTCGTCTTACTTTCGTGTAGAGCCTATTGTTACTTCATTCTTTAGCCACTTGGATTATAGCAGGGATGGGTACTACTCGATTACTTTTCACGTAGTTAACTGAACTGTGAGTACAATTAACAGTTCTCAATGTTTAAATAATAATTTGACGTAGTATTCAATTAAGAGGTAAATGTTTTCGTATATTAATTTTACTATATTCGTATATTATTATTATTATTATATATTCGTATATAATTTATAATAGATACATATTACAGTAAACCCCAACGTATTAATAATAAAAACATAAAAAATATAAAATAAAAACCACCATCTGCTTTCCTCGGTTCAACATTTAGCAATCAGCAACATACCTCAATTAGGTGTTAGTAGCTGACCACAAATAAACTAGAAAAAAGACTATTTATTTGTGCCGACGTTTCTTCCTGAATTTCAGGTCTTCATCAGGGAGCACAGGCAGAGGTTTCAGACAGCACTCAAAGTGAGGTTAGTCAAAACCTCTCCCTGATGAAGAACTGAAATTCAGGTCGAAACGTCGGCATAACAAAATAGTTTTTTTTATTTGCTGTCCGCACCCCTTGACCATCTTCTCCACAGTAAGATACCTCATTTAACACCAGAAGTCTTCACTTGTAGTCACTTACCTGAAAAAAAAAATAATTCTTTGAAATATATTTTATAAATATAAAAATAATAATAATAAGACATCTACCTTTGTACTCTTCATTATATGATAACGATATGATAATGGCCAGTATAATCTGGGGGTATTTTATTTTGTTATGATTTCTGGCTTAAACCACGTATTTTTTTTTCCCGTTGAATACGAATCTAAGATTTGCTGATAAATATGTTTCCGGGAACCTTATTTTCCCCCCAATATCTTGAAAATTTTAAACCGAAAATTAGCCTTGCCTGGCGGTTTAAGGAAAAAACTTACAAGACTTTTAAAAATTTTTATTTTATCATAAACAAAAGATTAGTCAATAAAACAGATAGTTAAAATGCTATAATTCTTATGTTTTAGGTTTTTCTTTACAAAAAAACAGGTTTTCAGGGAAATTTATGCAACAAAATCTCAGATTAAGAAGTTTACGACTGCGAAAAAACTTTATACTATTTGCAATTTTTTTCCAAATTTACAAACAAACTGTCCTTATGGGTTACATAATTAATTATCGGTTTGACGTACTTCATAGAGCGATAATGATCGATAACCAAATACCATTGCGGAATAGGTAACTAAGTTAATTTTATTTTACACTTTTACTATCCTTTTTTTCCCCTGCAGTTTACTGTTTTAGGAATACTTGAGGAAAGGAATCTTGCAGGAGGTAATAAACTGGAAGGAATGGAGCTCTTTTTTACAGCCCAGGAGATGGCCTCGGGTATTCTCAATTCTGAAAGGAATTGCAGTAGGAAGGAAATGAGGAGGATAAAGAATGTAGGGTAATTTTATAGGACAGAGGTAAGAATATCATAATCATTTATCATATTTGTGGAATTTTTCTTTGAAATATTAATTTAACCATTGTAGGACAGTTTATTTTTTTTAAGACTGAATTTTAAAGCTTTCTAAAATTTAGAATATTGAAGTAGAAGTAATACCTATTATCTGTATGACGGCTACTTCACGCCATGAACAAAAAACTGTTTTAAAACGCAATTAAATTTAAACATCGTCCAATTGTTCAGATCACAAAACACAATGTATTCCATTTTCTCGACTGTTCTATGTAAGTGACAATAAATTATATCAGCAGAAAAGTTCGTATCAGATTCTAGAAGATATGACACATTACATTTTATCAATTTAGTAAGTAATTTCACTGTTATCGTAAAAAAAAAAAAATTCTTTTTTAATAATATAAATATATAAATAAATAGTCTATGTGTTGATCATACATGCACAGCAATAGAAACGTAACCATGAGACAATATACGACCAGAACCCCCGGACACAAAACAAGACTTAAATCAAACATTTATTTATTTATTATTATTAGGAAGATTTCTCGGTCCAATCAAAACAGGTAATACCTGGCGAAGGAAAAAAAAAAAAATATAAATTTACGACCATTGATTCATTGAGGACACGAATATTGAAAATTTTGTTGCAAGAATGGACTACAGTGAAATTTCTATCAAATTGGCTAAGCAGGTCCTTCATTGAACTAGAAAGACCCAACCTAAAATGGTTTGATTGAGACCGCACAGATTCGTGAGAAACCTACTAAAGCTTGCTTAAACTTAGTTAAATTAAGCTGATTGGATGGCTGCAGCACAGGGTAGAGAACAATGGTTGAGGCTTATGAAGGAGGTCCTGTTCAGTGATGGATCGTTGTGCCATATATACGATAACGTATATGTGTATATAATAATGTGAAAACAGGAAATTTGATTTTTTCTTTTCTTTCTGGGCTCTTAAGGTACCTTCAGACATCAAACATTTTATTTTTTATAAATTTTACAGTAATAATTATTCTTAACTTTATCATTAGGTTATTCACAGTCCGTCCAATACAATTATTTTTTCTTTTATAATTTATTTTGTACATCCATATCATTAAGCTCTTTAAGTCACTCATTAGACATTTTTTTACAATTTTTTTTTGCCATCTTTTATTTATTTTCACTGTTTTGTCGGCTTTTTTTGTATGAACGTAGCCTACTTACAAAAAAATAAAATATATTATTTTATAGGCTTAATAATTAATTTAATATTTTACAAAAGTTATTCAGTTATGTTTGGGAGCAAGTTATTCATTTAATTAAGTTAAAATCAAATTTTAAGTTGTAATGAATCTCTAGAAAAAACACTTACATAAAATGTTACCCTTTCATCTTTCAACAATATTTTATCTTATAATAACTTAGTTCAAAATGGGACTTTTTTTTTTATTGTGATCTATTGGATTACGTATTTAACTTGTTTTGTTAACAAAACGGAAGTGCAGTTTCTTATATGTTTTATCACTTTTTATTTATCACTTAGGCATAGGTTAAATTAAAACTTTTCTGCGCCTATTTCATAATTAATAGCATTATTTAGTATTCCAGCTATAGTTAAGTTTTCTTCTCAAGATATTCTTTTCTTCATGCAGTATTTACAACAGACAGTTACAATCAACAAATTGAAAAACTGTTAATGGGCACAAGAGCCCGAAACGTTATTAAGATGATATAACGAATAAAGAAAAAATATTCCTGAAAAGAAACAGAATAACGTTCGGAGTTCTATATAGTACAAGAGCCCAAGAGGAGAAAAAAGGCAGTTACTTCACCCCAATTTTTGATTATATAATTGAAAACTAGGTATAATTACTAGTAAAAATTGATGAGTCTGCCAAGTATAGGTAGGGAGAATAAAAAATGGCGGCTGTTTCAAGGCGATAAAAAAAACTAATTTTTGATTCGGAGCTCTATATCTTAAATAGTAGCAACAAAACAAGAAAACCTAAGAGAATGTCATTTAAAGAAGAGTAAAGTTTCTAAAATATGAGCCCTGATAGAGTTATTTACGTTAAATAGTTTTCGAGATATAGCTTTTTAAAAAGCAACATTTCAAGTTATTTTGAAAAATTTATATCTCAATAACCATTTGACGTACAGATGTCTATTAGCACTCAAATTAAAGCTAGTTTAATGAGCTATAAAGTTGTCTATGGTGTTTACCATTGTAGGAATAATAGTTTACAAGAAATTCGCTAAAATAAATTCATTTATAGTTGTTCGGACAAATTTTCATTTGCCAAATTTATATTCATATGTGAATATCATAAAAACTACTACCCCTACGAAGATAAGTGTCATATAATACTTTATAGTAAGTTAAATTTCCTTTATTTTTAATGTTGGCAGACATATATGCGTCTTATATATATAGAGATATATTTTTCGAAAATCCAACATTATATACAAACAACTAGAAATTAACATTTTGTGAGTTTATTTTGTCAAATATCATAAAAACTACTACTCCTACAAAGATAAACAAAATTAACTATTTTGTAGTTAATTTAACTAGCTTTAATTTGAGCGCTGGCAGACATCTGTACATCCAATGGTTTCTGAAATGAAGTTTATCATAAATCAAACTTATTGTCCAAACAACTATAAATCAATTTATTTTAGCCAATATCATGGAAACTACTATTCCTACGAAGGTAAAGGTCAGAAACTTCTTTATAGTTCATTAAACTAGCTTTAATTTGAGTGCTAATAGACATCTGTGCGTCACATAGTTCCTGAGATATAGATTTCTCAAAATAAATTAACTAACTACTAATCTTTCAGTAGATTTTTAAGAAATTTTGCTTTTAAAAAAGCTATATCTCGAGAACTATCGGACGTAAATACCTCTTTTAGGGCTAATGTTTCAGCAAATTTACCCTTCTTTAAATAATGTTCTCTTAGATTTTCTAGTGTTGTTGGTAGTGAATAAGATATAGAGCTCCGAATGAAAAATTAATGTTTTTTTAAGGTTTTGAAACAGCCCCCATTTTTTATTCCCCCTACCTATACTTGGCAGACTCATCAATTTTGACTAGTAATTATACATAGTTTTCATTAAAATAATCAAAAATTGGGTTGAGATAAGTGCCTTTTTTTCTTCCCGGCTATTGTAGTAATAAAAATAGTTTCCGCAGCAGAATTTGTTTATGATTTCCCTCAAATTTCTGCGTGTACCTAAACCGACTTAACAGCGCAAAACACTTAAAAATCTAAGGTATGAAACTAAGAATAATCTTTTGTTATTATAAAATAACAATAAACAAACAAAAAACAAAATAATATTGACATATGAGATGACATGGGTTCATCACATATAGACACTTTAATCTCCTTTCTTATCTTTATTACTTCCTATGTGGCGTTGGTTTCCGCAAGATTTTATTTACCAAAATTGGAGCAGTAAATGCCTAGATGTTTATTTTGATACTTTTGTAATCTAAAACTGACAAATATCGTTAAAGCTTCTTGAAACGCAAAATTAGAGCTTTTGTGTTTTATCAGTGTCAGTAAAACTACACAACAACATTGTAATTCAGCTATAATTACTCTTTGGTATTCACTTTATGGTTCAGTCACTAAACTGGAAGTTGAAATATAACAAATACTTTTTTAATTGTTCTACTATTAAGTATCAATCAAAAAGACTTATAAAAAAAAACTTATAAACCACAACTGTTTTAGCTATCGTAAATAATTTTTATCTCATTACATTTTCATTGTCGCATTCTAACCTCCACTAAATACCTCGACCGCATTTTACGTTTTAGTATAACACGTCTTTGACAAGGACGGCCTAGAAAAAAAAGTGATTTATTCATTTCTTCTTCTTAAAAGTTAGGAGCAGGAAAGGAAATAAATTTCTAAGAAATATTTTTGTAGTATTTTCTATTTTTTGTTTTTTTAAAGTAATATGGAAAATCCACAGCGATGGTGATGTTTGTATATTGTCTGGGCTTCAATCTTGGAAACATTACTAATATCATTATACCCATACTAGACTACATTAGCTGATCATCATAGCAATATTTAAGATTAAAAAAATATATAAATCAAATAAAATTAACAAAAATTCATTCGATAACAGTTTTTATTTTTTCAGTTGACATTGTAGATCTTAGGCCGCCCGAACCAAACTTTCCCCTGCCAGCCTATCTTGGGCTACTAATTTTCCAGTTTGTTGAATGTTGCAGCTCTTTCGTATTGTTGTTGATCCTGTCTATCCATCTGGTTTTTGGCTTCCCACGTGTTCTCTTTCCAACTATACTGGCATTCAATATTGTGTAGAAGCGTCCTGATGGATTTCTTCAAGCCAACCAGAGACCACTTTTATACGAAGTTTAATGTATTTTGTACAGAAAACATTTCACCAAACCCAAACGTTTTGAGATATAAAGAATAGAAAACTCGATTTTTACACATTCAGCATTCCGCTCTCATCGCATAATACCAAAAGCGCAAACCCGTTGAACGTTTAGGTAACTAATATACTAGTTTAACAAAACAGTACAAAAAATTTACTCTTTTAGTTCATAAATGTTAGGATTGGGTATCTAATTTGACTTACATTATTCACTCCATTCACCTACTCTATATCTCAGAAACTATACAGTTTTTATAAAAAATTGTATGAACCACTCTTGAATATGAAAAATTCAATGGTACCTTGCATAGAACTTTTTATCAACTCCAATAGTTTCCAAGAAGAAAATTCTACTACAAATACTCTTCTCCTCTTCTAAACCCGACGCTCAAACCCTTGGGAATTTTAAGGACATTAGTTCTGGCGGTACTAAACAATTTTAGGGGTCGGCCTTTATTTTAGTAATGCTTGAGTCCTGTAGTTTTTTTATTAGACACGGCTTTAAGAAGAGGAATTTGTTTGTAGATGAATGAATTTGTTCATTATGAATGAAAGTGTAGTTAGATCACTTTGGTATCTTGAGAAAAATATTTTTTTTTTGTAAATTTACTTTAATGATATACATGTTTTATACATATAAAATTTAAGTAAATTCACATTTTCGGAAGAAACCAAACTTGGCATATTTCATTGCTGCCAAACCTCGTCATACAATAAAAAGCTTGTGAAGGTAAGCGTCCGGAATCGTTGTCACGAAGCTGCTACACTACAGAACTTGAGATTAGCTAAATTTGATAGAGCCCGTATGTTAAGGCAACAACATGGCATTCTCTCGTTTCAGTAGTGGCACCGGTTCGAATCCAACCTGTGTGGGGTGATTTCTATGTCGTTGTTACTATCCTGTAGTATAACCCGCCTTTCATCCCATAAATTGAGGAACATATGGGCGTTAAGCTAAATAGAAGAACTTGTTAGATTATTGCATAAACCGTGTATTTTTGAAAAATGAAATCATAAAGTGAGATAAAACTAGAGGTTAAAACGTGAAACTTCATTGTCGCTCAGACAAATTTATTATCGTTGTGACCCTGTCTCTTCATGACGTCTGCAATAAATGAGACTAAAGAACATTCTAAACGTTATATAGCATTTTGATGGTTAATAATAGGATCTTACTAGTTGCATTGTCTGTGTACTCAATTATGTACAAACTATTGATTATGTTTGGCATTTTCTAGTTTGATTAGCAGCCTTCATACTTAAATTATAATATATTCCATACATGAACGTTTCGGACAGTCCGTCCATCTTCAGGTATTTTTTTTTAAAAATAGTTACAAAGCACTATTCATTATCTATTGATGAATTTCACAAGTGCATAATTTATTACGGTTATGGCTCATTAATGTTAATGAATAATAGTCATGTAGATCAGTCTTGTTTTAAATTTTAAAAAATAATATTACCGAAAACTAAATTTAAATGACCATCGCAAGGAAAAAAAAGCTATATTAAGCAATATATTTTATAGTTCACGAAAGAGAAACTGGACAATATTTGAATAATGGTTCGTCCCCGGTCATCTTTAATGTATTCATGCCAGGGGCTGTCATTTTACCCTAATATCCTCCATCAACAATATTCCCTATATACATATTATTCTTCGTGGGATATATTTGACGTCGGGAGAAGGTTGGTATCAAAGGGCTTCTATAGGCCTATAGAGATGGCAATTTGAAAAATGACCAGGTTATAAGGTTAGGAATTGAGATCTAGGTTATTGTGGATCAACGAAAGCCACTTCAATAAATAATAATAATAAAAAAAGTAAAAATAATATTTGAATGGAATAGGGTCCGGGTGCGGTAAAAAAAAACTCAAATAGTAGATAATTATACTATTTTATTGAGCCAACGTTTCGCCCCACGTTGCAGGGCTTCGTCAGGGCTGTTTTGACGGCAGTCAAAAACAAAGTGGATCACTAATCACAAATCAGATTTAAATTGGCTTCCTATAAAATTGAAGCTGAAGACACCATCCCTATTTTTTCAAGAGCTTAATCATTTTTACACCGCACCCGGACCATATTCCATTCATCTATACACACGGTCAATCAATAATCTTCCAGTAAAAATAATATTATTAAATAATAATAAAATTGGCTTGTGGAAAGTTGTAAAGGTCTTAGGTGCGAAGATTTTTCATGGAGAAATAAAATCTGCCTCTTAGCCTTTGTAAAATGATTAAGCTCTTGACAAAATATGGATGGTGTCTTCAGCTTCAATTTTATAGGAAGCCAATTTAAATCTTTATTGAAAAATGAATCGCACTAAGACCTCCAAATTAATAGAATTTTTATTCAAAAGAGTACATTATTAATTCCATTTGACGTTTCGGGAATCGATTCCCATCCTCAAAACTGAAATTATCTATTTCAAATCAAATAAATTGTTTCAGTAATCAAATATTACTGTTATTTAAAAAAAAAAATAATACCTGTTTTTAATTTAGAATAAGAATATATTTATTTATTTTTTTAGTTTATTAATTTTAGATTTAATCATATATTAGACATTGTATAATATCATTACAAGAGAATAATGTTTTACAAATAAATTAATTATTTTTTTTTTACTTAGTACTTCTTTTATTTTTAATTGAGAAAAGAATTTATTTTATTTTGTTTATAGATTTCATATTTATTTACACTGAAGACAATGCACAAATTAAGTTATTTTTATTTTTATATTCTGGATAGATTTATTTGCTTTTAATTCTATAATCATGTTATTTTAAAAGGACTCTGTCCCAGAACAAAATTGATTTTCTATTTGTTAACAATAATTCAACAGAATTTTTTTAAAAGAGTAAATTTATATTTTTAGAATACATTCTTATTACATCAAGATTTATCAACATGGTCCATGTTTATTATATGGTCAATTAATTGACAAGATTGTTTATTAGTTGATAACTTATTTTTTAATAATTGTACAGCTACTATTGATAGTTTAATTTAATTTCTACATTTTAAATTATTCATTACTTCACTTACTTATCATATATTTATTTTCATATGTCAGCATACGAGAAGTTTTAACATACGATGTGTTAGTCTTGAATTTAATTTTTTTCTCAATATTCACAGTTTTATATATGTATGTATATATATATATATATA
>NW_027108702.1:112646-118572 GCF_000696795.3 Halyomorpha halys | reverse complement strand
TAAAAATAATAATAATTCTATACCGCTACAAACCGTGTAAGAATCAGAAGTATAGTACTTTGTACGGAAGTACTGTTAATAAACCAACGGCTATGCAGGGAGTGATTTTGTATAAATAATCTATACAAATATGTGCGATGTAAATACGGGTGGATTTATGCGGATGGAAGTATATAAATATATTGGTTACAGCTATTTTGTCCTACATTTCTGTAGCTTGGAACAACGACACATATTTTTTAAAAATAGGTTTCTAGTTATTTATTCATTAAGGTTGTCTGTCAAAGATTAAACTTTTACATGAATGTAATGTATGTTTTATAATTTTCTCAATAGCTATTCTTTTTTTATACCACAACAGCTATAACTATAACTATCCTCGTTTCTTAAAACCGTTTATGTTTTAAATTAATTTTCTTAGGACATGGAATTTGGACATGGCCTGTTGTTGCTTCAAAGAACACATTTGTACACTGCATTCGATGCCTCACTGATTTTCAAAGTACATATCCCTAAGTCCAAATTGACTTTGATAGTAATCTTGTCAACAGCCAGTTTGTTTTCTGGAGATAATTTTTATCAAATTCAAATAACGATTCAATCACGAAAGTCGTTGATACAAGCCTAATTCTGTTTACACAATTGGTTATGAGTAAATATGTTTTCGAAATATTCAGTAAATTATTTAGTTTTAGGGACTGTCTTAACTTAATATTCAGGTCAACTGCCGCAGAGAGCTTCATTATAATTTTTAATTAGCTAACATTAAATAATTAGTCGTGATAAGTCTAATAAAATAAATATTATGAGTTTACTACTTTAAAAACTAATTAAGGTAGCATTCTCTTCTTGGTGGTTTTTATATAAGATAGGTAATTTCTTTTGGCTTCAAGAATTCTATGGTAGTAAAAATATCGTAATGAAGAGGATTCACAATATGCTACGATAAATATTTAGAAAAAAATTGCTGTGCCAAATGCGTTGTTTATTGTGAAAGGTTTTTAAGTTTTGCTCAGCTTCCAATTTTGTATCTGTTGGGGATTTTAGGCATAAAAACCCAAAGAGCCGACGCCCATGGTTCATTTATTTATTTTTGTTAGACTTTTTTATTTGCAATATAGGACATTACATTTTTAATATCTGTTCTATGTCTGAAAAATCTTTAAATTTGAAAACTTTAAGAGTTTTAATTAAAGAGTTATACTCAGTCTAACATGTTATTTATTAAAAAAAAAAAAAAAAAATCACTGCTGACTTCATTTTACTTCCATCGCCATTGATATATCTGTTCCTAATCCCATCATGATATATAGTTTAACCTATTAAAGTGTGTTAAATGGAAAAAAATTGTCCAAATACTTATAACTCCATGACGAACAAAGAAAGAAACAATCGTCGATAGTCGCACGCTTGTGTGTTCCGAAGGGGGAATATTGCGAACAGCGAACTTTGATTTATTTTATTTTCATTATTAAAGAGGACAAAATGAAGATGAAGATGAAATGAAAAGAAACACTTATATCGGCAAAGTAGGATGTAGATGATACAATTTCATAGAAATATTACTAGATTACCTTTAAATTCAACTTTCGTTTTAGAATTCTTACCAGATACATGTTAATATAATTGACATGTATTATATCCATACATAAAATTTTTAATAAAATGTATGGTTGGGCTACATTAAATAAAAGTAAACCTAAATTTTACCACATGTCTATTGTCAGTGAACAATGATCCTTACATTGTATCCCAAACCCTCCAATCCCACATCACACTCTTGTAGAATGGTGCCTAAACTGGAGGATTTAAATTAATTCCAATAAATCCCACCAAATCACCCTTCGTCGTAAACCCATGACTTCTTGCCCAACAGTATCCTTTAATAATACCCCTCTTATTCCTGTCGAACAGATCCGTTACTTAGGACTACATCTGGACAAACTACTGACATGGAATCCTCATACAAGACTAAAAAGACAAGAAACTGCTCGTCGATTCGTACTATTGCAATATTTACTAGACAAACGGTCTAAATTGCCAATCCATTACAAAAGACTGATCTATATGACTATTATAAGGGCTATATGGACATACGGAGTTGAGCTTTGGGGCTCCACTAAACCATCAAATTCCTCCCGAATCCAATCCTTACAGTCCAAAATCCTTCTTAAAATCCTTAATGCTCCCTATTTTGTCACAAATCAAGTCATCCATCACGACCTCAATGTTCCATATATTGCCGATTTGGCCAGAACCAGATACCATTCCTTCCACGATAAATTTCCCAACCACCCAAATCCACTTGTTTCTAACCCGGCTTCTCCTTCATTACCTAATAATCCTCCTAGGCGTCTGAAAAGAAGATGGGCACGAGATTGTTATTGGAGTTCTATCAATGGGTAGATTCTCCACACGTTTGTACCATGTCACTATGTCACCTACAGCAAATTTACTTGTTGTATATATTTTATACAGTTATAAATAACAATAAATAAATTATTAAAAACAAAAATTTACCAAATTGAAAGAATTTTAAAATATACAATACAAGTTAATAAATCCGTCAATTATTTATTAATTCTGTAATAAAACACGGAGAGAAAAAATCTTTGTCTGTTAGCAGTTCTAAGCCAATTCTAACTGAGCCGAAACGATCTCTGATTTGATTGAATCCAAAAACCGGCACTCGACAGATCGGCCGCTAATTCAGACCATTTTGTACCAACTAATCTAGACAAACCATCCATACTTGGGCATGCTCGAATTTGCTTTAGTTTGGGAAATGTTTAGGAGCTCCTTAACATAGTACTTTTACCTCTATGTTACAGATTTGTTTTAATTATTGTAGCTGCAATTGTTCAAAAATACGAGTCAATAACAGAAAATAATTTACAAGGAGGAGAATAATTGACAGATCGATACATAGGCACAGAAACGACCCTCGCAGGTGCGAAGCAACAAGTCGCAGACAGCGGTTGGTCACGGGAAGTTGGCACCCCATTCCAACAGAAGTCGCAATTAAAATTCATTCTCCTCTTTGAGTAGCAGAATTATTACGCTCGTGGCGATTCGAATGAGCGATTAAAAAATTAGTTCGATTTCTTATTTACTAATAGATCCGGAACTGTAGAGTGCATTCGTTGATTCGAGTATTCATTGTACATAAAGGGGTGACTGCCCCGTCCATTGTTTGAAGCCGCAGTGGGGTGACGATGAATATCCAATGAGTGATGAAAGGGGAATGTGATGTGGTCAGCTAATGCCGAATGTTTGTCTAATTGTGTCCGTAAACATTATGCTATTTCACGAGGGGGATCACTGCTTCCTTTATCCGATTGTGTTTTGTAACAATCATACTTCATTATTTTCGAAACCGTGAAATTAAAAATTGCTTTGTTCCAATAATTTAATATTGGTCTATTGCGATTTACATCAACGATTTCATTTATACAATTTATAGATCAAATAACTGAGAAGCTTTAAAATAATTAAAATAAATACTTTGGTTGTCGCAATACATTATTTTTTTTGTTTATTGACTTATTTATTAATTCACACCTGTCTTCAGATTGAAGGCAACCAGCAAATGTGACATCTGGCAACGTACTAGTAACCGGTACCCATTGGTACCTCCTCCTGAATTGATTTCATAAGTTAGCTAAGGAGATCTCTCATCCAGTTCTTTTTTAGTGTTCGGGACGTGTTTTCGGTTATGTTCGTGGTAGCTATATTTTGTACCAGTCTATTGGTGTGGTGGTAGAGTATGTCAATAAATTTCTTGTATGATGTTTTAATGTTATCTTGTATATGAAAACCCCGTATGGTAGCAATCCAAGAAAGGGAAAGATAAAGCGGTCTGAGTGTGGTCAAATAAAAACTCAAATACTGAAAAACTATTTATATTGAACCAACGTTTCGCCCACTTTGCAGGGCTTCATCTGGGCTGAAAAAGGTACAAATGCTTAAATGATGTAAACATAAATGAAAAAAGTAAATGAAGAATTTACATATACATTTTGTATATGTAAACCCCGTATGGTAGCAATCCAAGGAAGGGAAAGATAAAAAAAAGGTCGGCATGTGTAAGTGTTTACGCAGTGTTCTGTTACTGACGTACCATGTATATCGTGTCAATGACTTTTTTTTATTTCGTAGTTTGTTTGTGAGAGATTTTTTTACTATCTCGTATATTTGTGAAGCATTTGTCCAAATGGGTTTTAGTAAGTAGGTATACGTGTGTTCGCTGTCTCAATTTTAGGGCGGTTGTCTGTGAAATGGAGAGTAAATTAACTCTTATTAAACGTAAACCACGTTTGCTATTACGTAAACATAAACCCCCATGTCATCCTTCTATCGAAAGTCAATCCTAGATATTTCAATGGATCAGTTTACGGAATCGGTTGTCTATGTATTCAGCAGGACATGTGGCAAAATGAAGAGTGAATTTATGTGTTGGGATTTGGCATTGTTTATCCAAAGTTTAAACCAGTCCTGGATTTTTATAGTTTTGAAGGTTTTGAAACTTGCATGGTCCGTATGTCCTATGTCCGTATGTCTAGTAAGGATGGTTGTATGGTCGCCATAGGTCGCGGTGGGGGTTTTATTGTCGAGTGGGAGATCATGTGTATATATTGTGAACAACAGGATTGTAGTGAAGTAAATAAAATGAAATGTAAATAGTATATATGAAATTGTTGATGTAATTTTCAGTGTATCTGATAATTGGACCATGGCCTCGAAAAATTGTCATATATGATTGATTTTGATTTTTAATTATAGGAATTTTAATATTGAAGATAATTTATCACTTCACCTTAACTAAATGATAAACAACTATATTTTAGTAACGTTTCGAGATTTTATTGTTTTCATATTCATACCCTATTGTGAAAAAAAAGTTTTACTAGCATAACAAAAAGAAAAAAAAGAACCTGACAAAACTGCTTTCACTAATTAATTAAAAAAAATATGACAAATATAATACAACCCAAGTCATATACTGAGAAAAAAAAATTCAAAAGAAATCAAAGGAACAATATGAGAATCGCGATACAAATAAAAAATTGGATGTAAAAACATTATACTCATGTAGCTCACATCTCATAAACACATAAGGTGCAATTAACAACACTTGTAATAATTAATATAAACATACAAATTGCTAAAAAGGGCAGTTCAGTCTTGTCGAAAACCAACATCCTACACACTACTAATAAACCTTTCTCAATTTCTCTCTTGCTGTGCCCTATACTAAAAGTAATAAGAGAAGAGTTATTAGTTGTTCAATGTAGTCTTCAAACAATTCTAGTGCTGTTTCTATTTTAGTTTTAAATTTAGTTGTAATATTTGACAGTAGTGAGAATATGGGGGAGCTGGGACACGAATTTGAGCAGCCAATCATTTTGATGACCTCACACATGGCGGGAGATTGGAATTCAAATATTCGGCTCGACCCACCCTTAACCACCCACGTGGTCTGTCACGTGATCATTAGCCAGCCAATGGGAGGCTAGTATTTGGCCACGTGACCCCCTGGCGGGAGATTTAAATTTAAATTTAGTTCGACATAACCTTAACCACTCACGTGATCATTAGGCCATGCCCTCTTTTAAGTCACGTGACTGCCACTATTGGCAGGGCTGAGTCTACCCGGCCGCCATTTTGTTTTTTATTGCCGCCATTGCATAAGAGGGTCTCGCGACCTTTTTCTTTTCGTTCAGCGTCATGTTGGCAGGGGCTGAGTGTTCCCAGCCGCCATTTTGTTTTTTGATTGTTGCTATTTTTATTATGAGGGTCTCGCGACCTTTTTCTTTTCGTTCAGCACCATATTATGAGGCTGAGTGTACCCGGCCGCCATTTTATTTTTTTTGATTGCCGCCATCGCATTATGAGGATCTCGCGTTACCCCCACCACTTATTGATG
>NW_027108702.1:104194-112521 GCF_000696795.3 Halyomorpha halys | reverse complement strand
ATTATGAGGGTCTCGCGTCCTTTTTCTTTTCGTTCAGCGCCATGTTCTGAGGCTGAGTCTACCCGGACGCCATTTTGTTTTTGACTGCCACCATTGCATAAGAGGGTCTTGCGACCTGTTTCTTTTCGTTCAGCGCCATATTGGGAGGCTGAGTTTACCCGGACGCCATTTTGTTTTTTGATTGTAGCCATTTTTATTATGACGGTCTCGCGACCTTTTTCTTTTTGTTCACCGCCATAAGGGTCTCGCGATCTTCTTCTTTTCGTTAACCGTCATTTTTATTATGAGGGTCTCGCGATGGCGCTGAACGAAAAGAAAAAGGACGTGAGACCCTCATAATGAAAGGTTGGCGATCAAAAACTTGAATTTCCTAAAACCCGTTAACTCTTAGTTTCCTTTCTTGTTTTTCAACACTTTGACTATGACTGCCTTTTCTAAGATGGACTCTTGAGTAATCTAGAATCTAGACTTAAACGTCTTTTGAATTGCACAGTATGATTAGTTTTCCGGATCACCAAAGATACACACATAACCCAGTATTACGCCGAGATGAAGTGGCTCTATCCATCCTTCCGATGCCAGTATTTCCTAGCTTCCTTTCTATTCCAAGTAATTAGTTCTCAGCGCCCCTCTAATATCCTGGAAAACCTGCAATTCAAATTCTCAATTCTATCCCATATTGCCAGGACCCGTTTATCTGACATCTACCCTCCACCTCTCCGAACTGCTGCGTTTGATAAATCATTTTTTACCTGAGTTATCACTGGAACTCCATTCCCTCTAACATACGTCATGTACCAACCTTTCACTCGTTTAAAACCCTTATATTTCACTACCTATTAATTCTATTCCGATCTTATAATAGTGCAGATGTTACAACTACCTTGTAAAACTAACTTTTTGTTTTTTTATGTATTTAGTCAGTTAGTTATTAATTTTTTTTTGTTATCTCTGTATCTGAAATCATTTTAATATAAATTATGACCAAGTGTGGTTACACTGTTTTAGGCCAATATATGATGTACAATGAAATTATCTTATAATTGTGCTAAAGGGGCCGTGTCCTAAAATAATAAACTATTTTTCATTTCATTTCATAGTAAAACTGTTTTCATTTTTATCATTGGTTTTGGACTTTGAAAGCCACTTTGATTCTTAAGAGTCATGTTATTAACCAATCAAAAATACTTCAGACGGTCTGTGATTACCTGAATTCAAAATAAGTTCATTTTCCTTGACACCATATTTCTAATTCTAGTAGGCCCATGCACGAAACATTCAATCATTTACAAGTCAGAGGAAAACATTTAAATTAGATGTAAAGTAGTTCTGTTTAACTCACAGCTCTGCAGCTCACAGGACAATGAGAGGAGTCAAATCTCAAGAAAGATTTATGTATAATTCATGGTGGATATTACCACAGATTACCTGCTTTGCTAACCATCAAATAAGTTCAACTCCTCCAATGAGTATTTGGCAGAAGGTACATTAATGAGAAGATTTTTAATGGTAAATTAAATTTTTTCTTTGAAGCTACACTTGATATACTAATAAATAATACTACTGGTGCTCTTAATATAATAACAATAATGATACATGAGAAGGATGATCTTATTATGTACCCAATAACTATTGCAATAATTATTGTTTGTATAATATATATAGGAAGATTATTGATTGACCTTGTGTATAGATGAATGGTATATGGTCCGTGTGCGGTAAAAAAAAATTCAAATAGTAAATAATTATACAATTTTTATTGAGCCAACATTTCGCCCCACGTTGCAGGGCTAAAAAAGATACAAACACAATAGATACAAAAAGGATAAAAGAAAAAACATAAGTGGAAAATAACAGGGGTATAAAATGAAAAGTAAGATATAATAAGAAAAATTAAAGGTTGTAAATAGTAAATGAAAAGGGTAATACTAACAGATAGATAAGAGAAGAAATATTAAAGAAAGTACAAATAAAGAGATGAAAAAAGGAAAAAAAATACCAATCAAATGATGGGACAGAATGCATACCTGTTTTGACGACAGTCAAAGACAGAGTGAGGGTTTTTATTGGGAGGAGTGGGGATGGCAGTTATGCCACAATAACGAAAATAATTTTAAAGTAAACATAGTAAAAAAATATTTAAATTAGGTGAACAATAAATCGTAATATACATAATAGAGGGGGAGAAGAGATATTAATAAAAAAAAAATTATAAAAAAAAAACAAATAAAAAAAACAGATAGAAAAACAAAGGAAAAATAAAGTATAAAATAATGGGATACAATGTGTGTAAGTGATTAAGAAACACAATATACCAAATGAGTGGGGATACAGAAAAGTGTAAAATATAATAAAGTAATTAATATAAGTACACTTAAGAAGGTAACACATGAATATCAATTAAAAGATAAGATACATGATATAAATGAAACAGGAAGGATAGTAAATATAAAAATAATTAAAGAAAAGGTGAGAATTTAGAGAAACAAGAATAAAAGATATGACAAGATGATATTTACACTTCTTTAACTTCTTTTTTTTTATTTTTAGATTATATTTTATTATTTAGTTTTTAAGTGGATTATTTTTTTGATGCTTGATTGTAAAGCATCTTTTACTTCCTTCGTTAGGTCTGGAATTTGTAGTTTTATGTTTTTTTTAATCTTTATTTTTAGTTCTATTTAATTATGGACATGAACTTTATATTACTTTGTTATTTTTAGCTTTTACAGTTTGTAATGGTGCTTTAGGTTTATCAACTTTAGTTTGCTTATTCCATAAGCAAGGTAATAACTATCTATCAGAAATGTCTATTTTATCATGATAAAATCTATGTTTTTACTTTTATTTTTAGTCCCTTTATCATTTAATTTTTCATTGTTAATAATTTTTTTTATTTTAATGCTTTTCTGTTATGATTTCATTTTTCCTATAGGAAATTTATTTGGTTTAGATATTTTTTTATAATAATAGCACAATATAAAGTTTATAATAATAGTGATAAATTAACTTAATTTGGTATCGTTATATTGTTAATAATATTTTCGTTATTAATAACAAATTAAATTATTCACAAATCTTGTTTATTTTTTAATATATTATTAATTCCCACCCTTTTTTTGATCTTTTGGTGAGGATATCAGGCTGAGCGCATTTCTGCTGGTTTTTGGAATTAATTGATTTTCATCATCTGTAAAATGTTTGTTAGTATCTTTAAATGCGGCGATAGGGATGCGCTGGGATCTTTTGAGCTCTGCTCTACCCCTCACACGTGGGGGATAGATTGGGCTCAGGGATCCTCAGGTCGATTGGGTAAATATTCTATATTAGAGTGTAAATGTGACTAGAGAATATATTATTTTATCATTAAGTTACTTTATTTCTTATTTTTCATACAGATAGTTTGATTATGTTCATTTTGTTTATTCTTCTGTTTGTATATAATTTAAGAGTTTTTTTTTTATTAAAAATAATATTTTATTTTAGTATGTACGAGATCATTTATCACTATGTATTACCTATTGCCCACAACTGTGTGGGAGAATGTAATATCTATCAATAAATAAAAAAGTATATATATATTTTTTTTAAAAGTATCTTTAATAAATATCACAAAATTTATAATTGACAATATAAAAATTTTGTTTCTCTATTCCGGACGTCCTTTCGTTTCTCTATCTATCTGATAAATTTCCTACACGATATCAAAATGTATAGAACAGAGAATGTTCTGTATTTTCAGGTTTCCTCAAATTTAAACAGGTCATGTCCTTCGAAATACTTCTAAATCTATTTCACAGTAAGGATCTACCGTCAAATTCTTCGAAAAAATTTCATGTGCTAATACCCACCTCATTGACGTAGGATGTGTTAGAGTGAGGTTCGAGGTATTCCCCAACAAGTTGAGATAAAATAGCTACACCAGTATACTTGGTTTGTAACCAGGTGTCGCATACGTCCTTTCACTACTTCTATTAAGGCAATTTTAATAAAATGATGTCAAATCAAATACAAAATTTTGAAGGCATAAATTTACAGATTATTAAAAAGGATTTTTACATGGAGTACTTCCTTAATCAGACGATATTTTTTTAATAAATGATGTTTTTGAAAAATTCATATTTAAAAAACTGATTAATAACAAATTTAACAAATCCAACCGAAAAACGTAAATGATTTAATCTAAGTTATAAGAAGTATTACCGATTCATAAAAAAAGTGTTTTCAGTTAATCAATCGTTTTGGAGTATTCTCCAAAAAAAAAAAAATCAAAATAAACAATTCTTACACAATAAATATAATACTTATTGCATATTTCACGGTAGCTATATAGACAGGAAGATAAATCTGTTTTGCTAACCATTAAAAAAGTTCAACTTCTGTTATAAGTGTTATTCATAAGGTCTATCAATAAAAAGATAATTTTTGCCATTAACAACAATCTTCACTACTCGTATAATTTTTGTTAGTATTCTAAACAATTATAATCCAGTTGTGTCAAGGTAAATATTTCTAAATGTGGCCAAAAGGAAGGAAAATGAATATAAGAATTTCTCTTATTTCTTAAGGGACGACTTAAAAAGCAAACTCATTCCTACTCCCCTGGAGTATATAACAATACCAATAAGAAAATTTTATCAAATATATTATTGGCCATGTGTATTTTTTTTTTATGTATTATGAACGTCGTGAAATTCATTATCTATCTAGTAAATTTCGTAAACGATATCAAAATTTCAATTAAAAATGTGCTGTAAATTGGTTTCCTCAAATTCAGACAGAAATTGCATTTCAAATTATTACAAGAATTTTTTCACAGAAAGGATTTTCCTTCAAATTCTGTGAAAATATTTTATCTGTTAATATCATTACATTGACGTATATTTAAGTAGGTTTTGGGATATTATAACCATAAAACACATAAAAAAATACATTTTCATTGTAACCATGTGTCATGGTCGTGTTTAATTATTTATAAATTTAAACTTTCGTCTATTTGATTTTATATAATTATGTTAAAAGTGCCTAAATAAAAGTGGTAAAAGTACATCATAACTTACATGGACTCTTACATGGATTAATTCCTTAATTAGATAATAATATATTTCACAAATATCTTTTATAAAAACTGTTGTTTAAAAAACCATAATAAAAAAAATTTAAGTCCAACTGAAAAACGTACCTGATATCTTCATTATAGCAAGAAAGAAAATTAAAATATACAATTTATAAAAATTCAAAAACAATCAATGTAAATATTTCTCATTCACTATGGAGTAATTTAAAATTCAAACCTTAAATAATCATAAAAATGCCACAGATTTCGAAGAGTCTAATTCCATTAAGTAAAATATTTCAAATTTGGGATATTGTGGTTTATTACATAAAGTTTATAATCCTTTATAAAAGGACTTTAGTAGGTAAAGGAATACAGTGAAAAATGATTAATTTGATTTTAAACTAAAAAAACGTTTTGCTCTATTTGCGTTTTGATTACTTATTTTCAATAATGAACCTCTGTTATAAAAAAAATTAACAGCCATTTACATGGTTAGTTTTTTATATTTCCCAGATATGTAGAATCCAACTCAAAAAAATCTGCTCGTCAGCAATACGCGGACTCTTCTCTTAAACTACGGTGACGATTTTGTGGAGATTTAATTCTTAAGTCATAGGTCGCTGGACAATGATCGCCGGAACTCACAACTGTCATAAATTATTGTGATCGTACAGAATTTCAAATTCCATTTTTCGACGGAAATACATGCTTTGTGGTCTTCTGATTCAATAAACCTAGCCCCCGAATTGGTCTGTGTGTCTGTTTGTGAACAGCATAGCTCTAACACGATAAGTTAAAAGAAAACTAAAATTACATCTTTAAGGCGGGGGGAGGGGAGGAGTATATAGCCTGAGATGTGAACAACCTTTTCGGCTTCTCTGCCCATTGTCAAGTTCAACAAATAAAAATATTTCCAATCAACAGTTTTACAATAAACATATAGTTCTCCTACTACTCCTACCCATTCACTGTAGACAGGATTTTCGTTAACCATTACTTTCCTGGTAACTCAACTTTTTCCGTAGTCAACTAATAAACTCCTGAGAGTAATATTAAATTTTCAATATAAACGACTGAGCAGAAGTGCCACTTAATAATTGATTTTTAAATTTTTTTCAATTATATCGAAAACGACTCCTTTTATTTTGATTGAACTTAGTGTGACATCGTGCAATTAAAATATCTTTACAGGTAGGTTTTATTCTCATTGAAATTGGGATTATTAAGGATGAAAGATTAAGAATCAATGGGACGTGTTTGGAATGAAAAAACGCAAATCTGTTTTGGGCCAAATCTGCAACGAATGGGATGTTAAGGTCTTTGTGAATGAGTTTATTGGTAACGTAATAAGGAACATCAAGGATTTTACGTAGGATTTTGAATTGTAAGGATTGGATGCGGGAGGAATTTGATAGTTTGGTAGAGCCCCAGAGCTCAATTCCATATGTCCAAATTGATCTGATTATCATAGTTAATAATAATATTTTGTTGTGAATAGGAAGTTTAGAGCGTTTGTCAAGTAAGTGTTGTAGCAATCGGAATCTACGAGCAGTTTCTTGTCATTTCAGCCTTGTGTGTGGATTCCAAATAAGTCTCTTGTCAAGATGGAGTCCTAAGTATCGAATCTGTTCAACAGGCGTTAGTGGAGTATTTAGAAAGGATAAAAAATACTAATTTAAAAAGCAAAAGAAAAATTGAAAAATTTTGTTCATAATTTTAATCTTCCCTAGTTTTAAGATTTTTTTAAAAAATTAAAATAATAGCGATAACTTGACACAAGTGCACCAATTTACACACGGGGCGTATGTAGGGGGAAAGTGAAAGTTGTTTTATGCGCGTCAGATTTTCAAATGCGGTACTGAAATGAAACAAGAGATTTATCTTCTTCGAGTAATTCGAAAACCTTTGAAAAAGTCAACGAGTTACCATGGGGACATGATTCGATTACTTTAAAAAAAAAATACCCACTATTTGGGAGATGCTTGTCATTTTAAAATAAAAATTTTGTTTTCTTATGACGATACTACAAATGCATAATTATGTGCTATTAAAAATATACAGTAAAAATAGACGTATTTAACAAAATTTTAGACACATTTACTTGCAACACTAAAGTTTCAGACCGATTTGAAGCAACAAAAATCAACTTTCCTCTTTTGATGGCGCCATTACCCCACACTCCACTAAAGATAGGCACAGGATATTAGTGAAAGAGGTCCTGACCGATGTCCTTTGTTGTTGGGAGCGAAGGCTATTATAAAACAAATGAGCTCCTTCCTGCCCACAGCTGACCCGAGATTTGAGATTCCAATCGTACACATCTTTTATTCATGTCGCTTGTTTTCCTTCTCCTACTGCACATAGCATTTTCCTAGTCTTATGATAACAAATAGACTGCAGTATATACTTAAATGTTACATTTATATTTTTTTCCGCTTTTCTAAGGCCGATGTTACATTATCAAAATTTTAGCCAAAGATCTTTTATAAAAATCCTATATCAAAGAAATTTTATGAATTTAGAATACAGCTATTATACTGAAATATTTTGCAGATAAAATTTTTTTTCGAAATCCAGTGTGGTACAATGGTAAGTAGACCTAAGTACTGTTTAAATAATGTATTTATCAAATAAATCTCAGTTTAAAAAAAAATATAATTGTGAAGAATATTATTGACTATTTAAGGAAGTAATCCATGTAAGAGCCATTTTTAATAATCTATAAATTTACTTAATTTTTGTTTATAATTTATTTATTATTATTTACAACTGTATACAACAAATATATACAACTGTACAAGTACAAGTAAATTTGCTGTTGGTGATATACAAACATGTGGAGAATCTACCCACCAATATAACTCGAATATAAATTTAAACTTATATCTTTTATGTTTCACGTTATTTTATTCAAAGGGTCTTGATAGAAGTATTTTATGTTAATTTATTGGGAAATACCTTAAACCTCACGCTAACATACACTGCGTCTATGAAATGGGTAATAATAGATGAAATATTTTAGAAGAATTTAACAGAAAATACTGCGAAATAGTAGTTGAAATATTTTGAAGGAGAGGTTTTGTTCAAATATGAGGTAATGAATGTACACACATATTGTCATTTGAATATTAAAGTCGTACAATAAATTAATTATAAACAAAGTGTAATGAATGACTTTTTCTCACATTTATTATTTAGAGCTCTTGATCGTATTTTTTAAAATATAAATTTTGATTTAGATTACTTTTATTTAAGCATGCAAAAAAAA
>NW_027108702.1:84888-104139 GCF_000696795.3 Halyomorpha halys | reverse complement strand
AAAAAAAAAAAAAAAAAGCAAACTAGTATTAAAAGATCAAAAAATAAACATAATTATACAATAGTAATAAACATAAAACACTTGTAGTAACGAAATACAATTCATTGTAAGTAATACGTACCTAACAAAGTTCCTGCCTCTTCAGCCACGTTTCCCTTGTTCTGTTAATGTTAATGTTCCCCTTGAGGGAAAAACATTTGTATGGATTAAATACATTTGTCGCATGTGAGAAAAATCCACACAACTGGAATAGTTTTATAGCAGCCTAGGTCGCACGTGAGATAATGTCTCATGAGAAGGGTATATTATCAGGGAAAAAGGACTCGACGCATACCCAGAGCTGCTAGAGTGGTGCTAGGGGGCGAAGTATAAAAGGAAGAGACTGAGAACTGCAGATTCTTGGTAAATAGGGAAAAGGAGGAAACATGGCAACTGACATATTTGTCAGTATTCATATTTATTTCAATTGGAGGGTACGAAAAAAAAAAAAAAAATCTGCTGATTCTTACCAGCCGGAATGGTCCCTCTCCATTCTTTGTTAGCCCCCAGCTATTATGCCACCAATGTAAACCCCCCTTCAGCGGACCTTGTCTTATAACGCCATACGGTAAACAAAGATATAATGTAAATATTCCTGAATATATACACATATACATATATACATATGTAAATTGTATATTTAAAACAATAAAGAGGTTTTGAAAAAAAAAAAAACTGCAGATTCTAGGAAGATGAGAACACAGTCTCCCTCTAGCAGCTTCCAGACCTGAAAAACGATTAACGTGAGAGAAATTCTCACCCAAAAACCAATGACGGGTAAACAAGTTATTTCGTCTTAAAAAAATTAATACCAATTTTATTTTATTTTGTTTGTTAGGGCATAAAACCCAACAGTAAGAAACAACGCTCACGTTTCTTATTTTATTTTTCCAGATATCTGGATTTATTCATTTGATACTTCCTATTGTTTATTATTATCTTTTTATTTATTTATTATTATTCAAGTCTCTAAACTATTTAAATATGAGAAGGTTAATGAATTTACAATTTGGCTTGATTCTTTTTTTACTAGTTATTTTTCCTTAAAAAAAATAGTACCAATTGTATGGTTTTTTGGTCATCATAGAGAGAGGGAGAGAGAGATATTAATACTCCTGACCTACTTAAACTTGCAGTGTAGACAGGGCATTCTTGGAAAATATTGCTGACATTAAGTGTACTATAACAGTGTTGAGGCTTAAGAGCTGGCTGTTTGTTGAAGAGATATGAACGAGCAAGATTGGTGTGGCCTATTCTTAATCAAACGACATGCGATCCACTCCCACAATTTGATGTGGTACATGGTTTAGTTGTTTTTAATAGTTTTTAATTTGCTTGGTGGGCTTTCATCCCACATGGCTTGCCAAGCAGTTGTTTACTATCCACTGAAAACTTTCTATTTAGTAGTCTATATAATTGTCCCAATCGTCGTTTCAGAAATAGTCCTTTTTTGATTATTATATAAAATTCCCTTGCTCGGCTACGGTAATACTCTTCCCCCCCCCTTTAATTCACGGTCCAGTAGGTGGTAGCAGTTTCGTCACCAGCTGGTGGTGTTTGCAATGAAACATCACCCTCCTGTTCCAAATATGCAGATGATTACCCTCACAGCAGTTATAGGCCACTTAGACAGATCCACTAAATCTTCCCTAAATTAATATATACCACATGGCCACTGGTAGACTGTTTTCAGTTTCCCAGTTTTTACCCCATTGTCGCGGGGTTCTAGGTTCCGCTCTATTAGATCGGCCCCACCGTATCGTATGTCCTCCTCCCCTCCCCCCGCGATCTATGAATATTCCAGGCAACTGGGCCACTTGAGGCCACATAAATCTGAATGCTAAATGGCCAACAGCTTTTGTATAACGAAATAGCTGTGGTTCGCCCGTATGTCATCAATATTCAAGCTTTTGGGGAAAACTTTAATAATTATTCTATCAATACTCCTTCCAATACGTACACATCCTATTTACAAAGCAACTAGAGGAGAGCTTAATTTGAATACCAGTCCAGAATGAACAAATTGGAGAAAAACCTAGTTAAATTGAAATTAATGTCCTACTACCACTAAATCTAAAAATAAAGAGAGGAAATTTAAAAAAAAAATTGAAGATGAGTGCAATGGGGCGATGAATGTAAAATGAGTATTTTTATTTTTCATATTAAAAAACTGGAATTTAATGTTAGTTATAAAAGTGATGAGCCACCTTGTTGAATTAATTCAAAAAGTATTTAAGATTAGAGGTGAATGTTTTAATATAGATTGTAAAGCTTCGTTGAAGAATATAATATATACCTGTACTATTTGTAATAATAAGAGAGATGATTTCAATTATAATAACTAAATAAAATCAGTACGATTAGGGATAGAAAAGCCATTGAAAAACTCCCTGACAGAATTTAGCCATAACAATTATATTACATAATTGTAATATAATATATA
Organism: Halyomorpha halys; assembly: GCF_000696795.3. Classification (NCBI taxonomy): domain Eukaryota; kingdom Metazoa; phylum Arthropoda; class Insecta; order Hemiptera; family Pentatomidae; genus Halyomorpha; species Halyomorpha halys. The sequence goes on along the minus strand of NW_027108702.1, from coordinate 101,657 downwards.
AAAAATAAATAAATCTGTACAGCTACAATCCATGAAGGATTAGGAGTGCAGTACTTTGTAGGTTATTAGATCAACGGTTGTACAAGGTGGTTTTGTCTGAATTACGCTCGACCGCCACAATTTTACCCAATTATGGGTACTAACTTCATGCGGCCGAACCCACAGGATTGACTCATAGCCACAGTGAAACAGAAAATAATTATCAGCCACAGCCGGATTAGAATCAGAGTCCTTGGAGTTAGTATCACCGTGCCTTATCACTGAGCCACGCCGCTACTACGGTATTTACCATTATTATACCATAGTATACTACTATGGTATTATATTACGATATAATATGGAATATGTAACTATTCTGAGTGTGTTAAAATATTACAACATACATTTTATTTATAATTTGGCAGTTATCGTTGCTCCTAGAGGAGTGTCAATACTGAGTAAGGTTCTTGCCTAAAACATGAGATCACATGATTATTTTAATCTTTTTTCAATGTTATTCATTTTATAAAATATTAATATCTGTTAAAATAAAATATAATATAATAGTTATAGCATAGCTTCCTATTCTACAGACCTCGTTGTTGTTGTTCCTTGGGGCTTTAGGGCGTAAAACCCAGAGATCATCAACGCCTATATTTTACATTTAATAATTCAATTTCAAGATTTAAAACTCTTTAAATAATTAGTTATTTTAGAAGTATTTAGTACGAATAAAAAACCTTCGGATTTAAATCTTATTCAAAAGATTACTGCTTTTTAAGAAGATTAAAACCAGTTCTTTATTTTTCTGGTCGTCATTTAGAACATCGCATGCACTCGGTCCCATTCCCAATCTACTTAAGTTCAATGGAATAGAAATGGCATTCTACAAATATGTGACTGACTGTAAGTATACTGTTGCAGTATTGACATTTAGGCGATGGTTGCTTATTGATCAGATATGCATGAGTTAAATTCGTATGACCTATTCTTAATCTGGCAAAAGCTACCTCCTCCCTGCGATTGGAACGGTTTGATGTGGTCCATGGTTTAACTGTTTTTTGAACAGTTTTTAATTTACTCGGCGGACTTTCATTCCACATGGCTTGCCAACTAGCTGATACTTCATTTCTCATTCGAAATACTGATTTCTTGGGGAGTCAGAATGGCCGCGCCCTGAGCTGGAAGAGCAAGTGCTTGTTTGGCTGTAACATCTGCCAGTTCATTTCCAGCTATCCCCTCACCACCCATATAAAGAAAAGTTTTTCCCAAATTTTCAAGCATGGTGGTATAAATGTGAATTTTTATGATTGTCAGGTGTTTCGGATAAATGTTCTGTAGGGCTTTTAATGTACTTAAAGAGTCGGTAATGATTACTAAGTTAGAATGCGTCACTGCCATGGAGAAGTTGAGCAGAGTAATAAACAAGCTTCGTTTCATTGGGACTCTGAGAAGTAAAATGTTGGATCCCCAAATACTAGAATAGTCTAGAAGCACCCTGACCCACTGAGTTCTGCACGAATCGTAAAGATGAAGTAATTTTTTATTTTTTTTTTATTTTAAACTTAAAAAGATATAAACAAGTAGATTCTCATGCGTGTTACAGCTTTAGTCCACTCAACGAACCTAGAGAATTCGGATAAACAAAAACACGTCAATTGCGCTTATACACAATATACGATTATATTTTATATTGTATTCATATTTTTGATCATTTTTCACTTTATAAGTTCTGTCAATTCGTTTTATAATTGACTTTAATTTCATTTAATATTTAGTTAATTGAATTATTAGTTTTATCGATAGAAATTAATTCATTCTTGCACTATTCTAGCTTATAAATCGAAGCAGCCTCTATAGTGTCGTGATAACCAAAAGTATAAGTAACTCATTTTTCATTTATTTCTATCATTTCTGTTATTTGGATGCAATTTTCGAAATAAAAAATAAACATTTTGATTGAACTGGGAACACTTAATTTAACCATTTGAGCCGGAAATCAAAGCCATTATAAACGGCTTAGATCTGCTTCTGGTTCTCAACTGCGGGAGTGCATAACTTCCTAATTGGCCTGAATTTTCCAGTCTTCAACAATATTTATGCCAGGCGATGAAAGTTTGGACAACAGTTTGTCCTGGTGATTTCAGATTTGAATAGACTCCTACGAACCGTGAATGCTTCGAAATAACATTTTAGCAGCAGTTGTTATTAAACTAGTTTAATAGAGAGTTTAAACAATAAAAGAGTTTAAATGAAGTATAACTTTTATATCCAACGTGATGTTGAGTCCAAGCTCCCTCTATTCAGCAAAAAGTTTTTTTTTTAATATCTTTATAGAAATTTACAACTGTATACTGTATATTATATAAAACATTCAGTAAATTTGATCTATTGATTTATTTAAATTAAAATGGAGTGTTACAGGCGTGTAGAGAAACTACTCATTGGTAGCACTCTAATCTCATTTTACATTAGCAGATCTCGTGCCATCTTCTTTTCAGTGAGAGGTATAACAGAAACAATATTGACAATTAATAAAGAACGAACTAAACGGTTCAATTATTTTATATATAATGATAAAACATATTATTTAAAATTATGAAGAAGATGGTCGGAGGTGCAATCAAAAGGAAACAAAAATAGTTAACATTTTGGAAAATAAATAGTTTTATTTATTAACAATTATTAGGTCGTTTCCTTGAAAATGGGCTTGGCATAATTATTCCAAATAACGTTTTTGTTGTTGGTTGTTTACCGATGTAATAAATGATTATTTCAAGTAACTCATTTCATAATTATTTGCAGGTTTTTTCCACAGTATCGATTCTTTTGATGGTACTTCTTTGGGAATACTGCTGTCTGATCGACAAGCTATGGTTTGGAACGCTGTTACGCTGCATGCCTCACGTAGCTGCCAAAAGTGAATGAGTCCTTGGCCCCGATCTGCTGACCATTAGACTATAGTCTCCTCTTCAGCTCGGCTCTTCTAGGAATGGGAACATTCCTATCCAAGATCAAAGACTAAAGTTTGAGGTTAGAGGTTAACATAAAAATTTAGTAGACCTAGTTGTGGGACTGCTTTCCTTCAGCAGTACCTACTTTTCATTCTTTATATCATATCTTTCTTATTTAATTCCTATTAAATAGACTTTTATTTTTTCAAAGCCCTAATATATTAAAATGAATAGAATAGCAGGTTTTAAGGTCCGCTCCAATCTGTAGCTCAATGCTGATTGATTTACATGATATTCCGAGATCTATAACAAGATATTAACATATTAAAGCTTTGATGAGAGAAGGTGTAATATGCGATTTAGAGTACAAAATTAACCACCTAATAACATTTAAGACCTAATAGTAATTCAACTATCAAATATTACCTTGGAGATTGGTCGATAACAAAAATTAAAAAAAATCGAGAATTATCGATGTAATCTTGAAACGGAATTTTCTGAAGCGATTACTAGTCTAAATTAAAAAAAAGAAAATTCTCCTACGTCACGAATTTTAGGATTAAAAAGAGATTGGTTCTGGATTTATACATTTTCTAAATCAGGTATTAAATAGTTATAAATGTTTATGTGTATATTAAGTGATAGGTTCATTGCGTTTTAGTTATATATACCATGTTCCAGTCACGTTCTAAACAGAAATAAAAAAATAAGCTGATTATAAACTAGACTAATTCTAAACCAATATTATTTTCTAATCAGGGTTTAAAAATATTTATATTACGATAAATCACGGAAATACTTACGTAGAGATAGCATTAGAAGCAGGTGTGGCTAAACGTAACGCTAATCTTAAGAGACTGTGTGGCCGACCACTAGTATGGTTTTATAAAATATAATCTAAATAAACATCAAGGTAGTCAATCATAAATAATAATTACTTTTACTACATAATAATCATTTTTCACTGATTATCTTAATGATTTTATTATTCTTTAAATAGACTCTGCGAGCTTCAATCAAATCATGGGCCCTTTCAAGGCTAACCGAAATGGAACATTGAATTATTTATCAGACAATAGATTGTAGCAATTTCAAGCGGTTTTGTCATTCTACATTTCATATGGAAAATTAGTTTTTAATCTGAAATAATCAGTTTTCTTCTTTATGAGGAAGAGAATGGCGGACAAATAGTTATATAGAAAAATAGTTGAATAGATATATATTTCTTTTGGCTACTTTGATATGTAGTAGTGTAGAAAAGAATATTGAGACTAACGTATGTTTCAGTTTTCAAATCCATACACAAATTTCAGCGGAAACGAAGCCTTTAGATACCAATGCAATGCAGCCGCAGCAATGGGAGGAAGACGAGCATATAGGTGGGACTGGACTACTTCTATATAGGATATACAGGTTACCTCGTACCTTAATAGGGGTATTCATGATGTTGTGTTAAATGTTGAATGTTTTACCATGTTAAATGTTATAAGCTTGTGACAACTATAAGATTGTGAGGAGCCCTATTTGAAGTCATGTTAAACGTTAAATGCATAAGAGCCCTTAGCGGATTTTCTCAGCAACTTGTTGTATAAGCCTTTATATTTATAACCTTCCTTCCAGACCCTCATGTTATTGTTTACTTCAGTTTTGATTTAAATAATTAATTACAACATGCCTAGAGTGAGTGAAAAGTGGAATTTGTGTGAAAGTTTAGCTTATGAAATGAAATGAAAAAATAACTTTATTCTGGGATAAATGTCCCCTAAGAATAATTACATGGTTCATATAGTGAGATTTTTATCTGGCGAGCGTTTACAAATTTTCAGATAGTAGAATGAAATTACATTGTTTTTTTTACTCAAATGTATCATTAAAATTATCCATTCTGGTTTAATAACAGGGATATGAATACCACAAACACACGAAAGAACTGAGCTGTCACAACAACAAAAATGGCGGCGATCTCAACTGGTCTATTGTGTGACGTCATTCTCCATTTAACAGACCAAGTAACAGACTCTCAGCCATGTTAAATGTTATTTCGTTTTACCACAGTAAAAGAAGGCATTTTTTTTCGACTTAACATGAGTTTTTCCATTTAACACGCTTTAACATGTTAAACCAAAGATCATGAATACCCCTAATATAGGAGGTTACCTCGTGTAGGGACGTAACTACCTGCGAGTTGGGGGCTTAGGTCCCAGAGCGCTCAGTTCGGAACGTTGTGGGTGTGAGTCCCGAACGTTCCCACCTTGGTTAGTACATAGCGGCAACTCAGGTTGCCCCCAAGGGTTGGCAAAAAAGACAAGGCCCACTTGCCAGACTAGTTTCCTCCAATAGTCCCACCTTTTCTGGTGTTGTATGGGAAAATTGTGGTTGGCATTATGCTCAACATTACTACAATATTTCTCTTATTTTTGCCAAACAACTACGAGAAGAGGCCTTTGCAGCCGAGTAGTGAGTTAAGGTATCACCTAGTCATCCTCGAAACTGTAGCGGTGCCAATTCGATAGAACGGGATAGGTTGAATTTTATTTCGTGGCACCCCACGAAATGAAAACTCCATCCCACTCTGGTTAAAATAGGATGGTAATTAGTTGAATAACCTTCAATAAATAAGAAATGGCCAGGAAGGGGATAAAAAAAAACTGCTACGAGGGCGACTTCAAAAGGAAGGATTTCAAATTCTTTTTTATTAATACCAAATTTTGTTTTATTACATAAATTATTCACATAATTTAAAAGATTGAACATTCGCCTATTTTTCCATTGTATAAAAATTTTTCGATCCATTTATTAAGACACTATGACAGTTTTTATACCTCAAGCTTATACCAGTTCCCCACCGAACCCATGGTAAAGCCATTAGGTAGGTCCTTAATAGAAGTTGTCAAGGTACTTTAACCAGTGTGCTAGTACCATGATCTATTTTGCAGAAATTCCACAAAATAAATATTAATCAACCAACAAAGGAATGGAATCCCTAAAAGGAGAATCATATTAATTCGAAAATATTTAAATCGTTAAATTTTTTTTTCTCTTCATTCTTATATCAACGATTACGTTTTCCTTTTAACGTTTATTTCATTTACAAGACCTACACTTTGGCTTTGAATCGATGATACTATATATCTGAACTTTATTATTTTTTTTTTTTTAACGAATTTTTCACTGATGTGATTTTCCTTGACCTAAATTTCTTTTTTCAAATCTTCTCTATTCAATACCTAGATTAGCTCTGGCCTGATGTCATACCTGCCAAACTTACTTCCATATCTTTCCACTTTACAGTAATCTTTCTGTGGTTGAAAGTAGGTTCTATACCCTTTCAAAAGTTCTTTGGAATCGTCTAGAATTGTTGTTATAGCCTCAGGACTTGTATATTAGCCTCTAGGTACTGAGCCGATTACTTAAGATCAGGAGGACAGACTTTAACATCGCATTCTTATATTCTTCGTTCAATATAGCTGGTGGAGTTTCCTTCACTACTGAAGATTGACTCCGGATACGGACTTCATGGTTGTTGTTTTTTTTCATTTTATATATCATCGGATAAGGTGCTTAGATGCACTATTTCTTTATAATAAATATACAGCCCCCACTTTTCATAAGACGCTATAATTTTCCTCAGAATGTAGTTAATGTCTTCTCCATTTGAGGCTGATATAACCTGATCATTAGCCAACATAAGGTTTCTTATGAATACATCCTTACTAATCCTTGTTTCAAAATTTCCCTCATATTCTTTTCTTATGTCAGAGCCATATCTAGATAAATTATGAAGAGTTGATGGAAGGTAGCATTCCTGCAGATTTACAATTTCTCAAACAGCATATTTTAATACGACAGAAATTATTAGGGTTATTTCTTTTAAACTCTTAATCATAATGTTATATATTTAGAAAATAAATATCAAGCCTGAAGATTCCAGAATCAAGTATATTTTCTGAAAGATATGGGGAATGTTGAAAATCACCGAGCCCCTCCACAGGCGCGTGTTCGCACGTCATTCAGACATTTAGTGGATGAGTGGGAAGCTCTACCGTTTTAATCTTCGAGGAAGATAATGAGAATAGAGAATGGTTGAGCATTGAAATTGTTAAAAGGGTTTAATTGAATATTAAAAACATAATTTGGGTATGAGGTCGGGGAATAACTGTGTACTGTTATGACCAGTTATTTTTAACCCAATTATTATTATAATATGATATTACTTTGTTAATTTTAAAACTGTAACAAAAGGAATTAGACAGCATTGTGTGGACAATAAATAAAATGATTTTTTTAATCAATTAGGAATTAGTAAGGTAACAAATTAAAATTAATACACAACATGTTTGAAGTACCACCGATGGGTGGTTCCTTCCAAAGATTTTCAAGTGTATATGAAACATACAACATATTTACTTATTGTATTATTTTGTACAGTTGTAAATTTCATTAAATAAAAAAAAATACAATCTAGAGAAAGAGAATTAAAGAAATCCCTAAAGTAATAATAATGCACTGATAATTCGATATGCAGATGGACAGAAAGAAAAAATGGAATTTAAAAGGTAATTTATAATAAATAACATTTAATTGTCTATAATCACTTTAAATAATATTATTTTCAACGGTAAAAACTCTTTTGGGCAAACATTGTTTGAAAACAGTAGATGAAAAAAAAGTTTTTAATAATAAAAAAAAAATAGGTAGGTATATATTTTGGAATATACAAAAATGAATTTCAACTTAAAATGGCATATGTCCAAAAATTAATAATTAGGGAAAAAATAAAGAACAATGAATAAGGAATTTTTGCTAAATCTCAAAAACATCTAAGAAATGTAAATGGTTATAAATTAGTGAAGTGAATGTATGTATATTTAAATATTGAAATTTTCTATGTAAATGTGTAAAAATGTTTATTAAGGTGCAAAACTGTGAAGAATGTAACTGTATGTTAATTATAAAACTGTTGATTGTAAATAATTTTATTTGTAGAACTTGATAATGGGCAGAAGAGCCCGAATTCAGATGTTATAAACAATAAAAAAGTGAATAAAAGGTATAAATAAATTACTGAAAACAAATATGATAAAGTTTAACAAATAAAACCTTTTGGTACGTAGTTGTAGGATTAAAATTAATTATTAAATTTTTCTATCGGTTCTACAGGGTTAAGAGCTACATTATTAAAGTATACTGTAGGGCAATCGGCAGGTTTACGACAAAGAGTTGTTTAACGGTTATTTGATGGGATTTGTTGGAATCATTTTTATCCTCCAATTTCGGCACCATTCTTCGAGGGTTGTGATATGGGAGTTGAGAGTTTGGAATGCAATAAAAGGGTTATTATTAATTGCGAGCACGCATGTGGTGAGAATAGTATTAGAATTGATTGGGATGTCAACTGTATAGGATGTGACCGAGGATACTACTTTGAAGAGCACCGGCGAACTGGAAAATATAACTTTCATTTTTTTTTTTTTTTTGCAAGACAGAAATATAAATATGCAACAATTTACTAAAATTTAGATTCTGCTTTTTACCATTTGTACAATATCAAATTGTTATATGACCAACACTATAAATGATTTTATTTCTTATTTCGTGTCTTTTTCGAACATTTCTAATGTTCGATTATTATTGAGAAATAAGATGAGTGTTTTAATACCTTTCAATAACCGAAATCGTCAAATCAAATTGTATTAATAAGCGAATTTCGGTAATATTAAATCCTGAACTTTAATCTCCATATTCCAAAGATAAAGGTACTAGAGCGTATAATGAGGTTTTCTTTAAAGCTTAATATCATCCCTACAAAAAAAAATGCATATATATATGTGTGTAAAATAAAATAAAAATAACTAAAAATTTAAATTGATCAGATAAAATGAAAATGAAACTCTGAAATCATCATTTGGTAAATACATGAGACGATATTGGTTCTCAAGTATGTTGCCACTTCTATATATCAAATGGATATTGGAACTACGGCAGGTGTTGAGATAAGTATATGTCTAACATCGCAAACGTTCTACGAAATATTACTGAACGATTAGATATGAAATTGGTTTCGCTTTTTCAAAAATATAGATAAAATATTCTGTCGATGAAGATTATTTATAAATAATATAAGATAAATAGGACCGAGAAAAAATAAATATGACTAAATAAAAGTTTTTTTTTTTAATTTCATTCATTTATGTTATTATAATGTTGATTTTATTTCATAGCACTCGAATATGGGCGGACTGACTGGTTCTATAAATAGGTATTATGTTTTTGAGAACGTTTAGATAGTGCTGAAGGAGGTTCAGGGATATTTAGATGCTAATGTATTGATACATAAATTATTTCGGATGGAAACAGAAACATCGAATTTTGTCAGTTATTAGGAGCAGTTTCTATCTAAATTTAACTCTTCTCATTTAATCTAACTATAGAATCTACTTATATATTGCTCGTTGCTGACCAATGACTTCCAAATTATTGAAATTCTTTATTAAAATTATCACCACATGGTACGTTTCGGGACCTCTGTCCCATATTCATGCAGCTTAAACTTTACTATGTTGGAACATCACTTCATGTAGTTTCAACTGGTATTCAACTTCTAATATTTTCATATGGTTTTCCCTCATTTCCATATTTTCGTCTAATCTGGATTATCTCTATAGGATGTTTAGTGAATCAATTCTTAAAAAAATTTTAGGAAGGAGGAAAAAGGAAGTCATTAACCTCAAAAGAAAATTTTTTTAATAATTGACTAACCAATCTTCCTATAGAGAAATCCAGATTAGACGAAGATATGGAAATGAGGGAAAACCATATGAAAAGATTAGAAGTTGAATACCAGTTGAAACTTCATGAAGTGATGTTCAAACATGATAAAGTTTAAGGTGCATGAATATGGGACAGTGGTTCCGAAACGTACCATGTGGTGATAATTTTAATAAAGAAATTTCATTAAATTGGAAGTCATTAACCTCAAAAGAAAATTTTTTAAAAATTGACTCACCAAACTTCCTATAGAGATAATCCAAAATTCATTATTTATATTTCATTATAAATATTACTTTACTAATTATTTATTAAAAAGCTTCCTCTAATAAGTGGTCCTTCCTTTTAATGTTTTTTTTTCATACAACTATCTATAATAGTTATAAACCTTTACTAGATCTATGATAAATAATAGATATGTACATCACGATTACTAAGAACAAGGCAAAGAAAAACAAAACATTAATTTGTCATTTTCTATTCCAACATAATTGTGGAGTGTTTCTATTTGATTTATTATTAGTACTAAATAAAATTACAATGTTTCAGCGTATTAAAAGATTTTATTGAACTGTTTTCTTTATGAAATAATATGTGTTTTGATGTCTGCTATTCTAACAATTAAAGGAATATTTATAAAATTGTATTTCATTACTGATTGTTAGTTGGTCTCGCTGCATCTTAAATCAAACCCTAATACATAACAGAAACTTCATCTGTATTATAAGTAGGTTGTTTGTCGGGAGCTTAAAGGTGTAAATCCAAATGGTCAGCAACGAGCAATACATAAGTAGATTCTATAGTTAGATTAAATGAGTAGAGTTAAATTTAGATAGAAACTGTTGCTAATAACTGACAAAATTCGACGTTTCTATTTCCATCCGAAATAATTTATGTATTAATATATTAGCATATAAATATCCTTGAGCCTCCTTCAGCACTATCTAAACGTTCTCAAAAACATAATACCTATTTATAGAACCAGTCAGTCCGCCCATATTCGAGTGCTATAAAATAAAAACAACATTATAATAACATAAATGAATGAAATTAAAAAAAAAACTTTTATTAAGTCATATTTATTTTTTCTCGGTCCTATTTATCTTATATTATTTACAAATAATCTTCCTCGACAGAATATTTTATCTATATGGCCTTTATCTATATTTTTTGAAAAAAGAGAAACCAATTTCATATCTAATCGTTCAGTAATATTTCGTAGAACGTTTGCGATGTTAGACATATACTTATCTCAACACCTGCCGGCCGTAGTTCCAATATCCATTTGATCTATAGAAGTGGCAACATACTTGAAAACCAATATCGTCTCATGTGTTTACCAAATGATGATTTCAGAGTTTCATTTTCATTTTATCTGATCAATTTAAATTTTTAGTTATTTTTATTTTATTTTACACACATATATATATGCATTTTTTTTTGTAGGGATGATATTAAGCTTTAAAGAAAACCTCATTATACGCTCTAGTACCTTTATCTTTGGAATATGGAGATTAAAGTTCAGGATTTAATATTACTGAAATTCCCTTATTAATACAATTTGATTTGACGATTTCGACAATTGATAGGTATTAATACATTCATCTTATTTCTCAGTAATATTCGAACATTAGAAATGTAAGAACAAGATACGAAATAAGAAATAAAATCATTCATAGTATTGGTCATATAACAATTTGATATTGTACAAATAGTTAAAAGCAGAATCTAAATTGTTGTATATTTATATTTCTGTCTTGCAAAAAAAAATAATAAGAAAGTTATATTTTCCAGTTCGCCGGTGCTCTTCAAAGTAGTATCCTCGGTCACATCCTATGCAGTTGACATCCTAATCAATTCTAATACTATTCTCACCACATGCGTGCTCGCAATTAATATTAACCCTTTGATTGCATTCCAAACTCTCAACTCCCATATCACAACCCTCCAAGAATGGTGCCGAAATTGGAGGATAAAAATAATTCCAACAAATCCCATCAAATAACCATCAAACAACTCTTTGTCGTAAACCTGCCGATTGCCCTACAGTATACTTTAATAATGTAGCTCTTACCCCTGTAGAACCGATCCGCTACCTCGGACTACATTTGGACAAACGACTAACTTGGAATCCTCACATGAGACTGGAAAAACAGTAAACTGCACGTTGATTCCGACTATTACAGCACTTAATAAACAAACGGTCTAAATTTTCAATTCATTACAAAAGACTAATGGATCTACACAACTATAATAATGCCTATCTGGACATATGGAGTTGAGCTTTGGGGGTCCATTAAACCTTCGTATTCCTCTCGTATCCAATCGTTACAATCCAAAATCCTTCGTAAAATCCTCAATGCTCCTTACTTTGTCACAAATAAAATCATACATAAAGACTTTAATGTTCCATGTGTAACCGATTTAGAAAGTACTTTTCTGGAAACTGGAAAGGCCCATTCGGAAAATTAGTAAGAGTATTACAACAGTGAATAATCTAGAAATATATGTTTTGAAAGAACGGAGAACTAATTTAAACTTGTGCACGGCACCTTTTTTCCTGAAGTGTTTTTGGAAATTGAAATGGATAGAAGAAGCATTAATATTCGCTATTATTCACAAAAAAATTAACAAATATCTTTTTCTTTTATTAAAAAAATATTCATTTTCTAAACAGATAATACAATTCATGATTGAAGTATGCCATCTAACCAGACGTACGTATTGTTATCAATAAGACCTTTTTCAATATTTACTCGAATTAATCTTTGGAAATCATGCAGTCATAAATCTTCTAAGTCTTAGTAAACAGTGTCTACCATCTGTTTGAAACGTGATATAAGAAAGAGTCTGTGTTGAGAAACAAAGCTCCAATTTGAATATGCGTAGTCTATAAATCAACGCTTATAGCAGTAGTCATTATCGTTGATTTATATACTCCTACATTATTATGAAATATTTTACTATATTTTAATATAGTAAATATTATAGATATGTATTGGGACTTTTTTCTTGACTGTTTTATATATATGAACAATTGTTATCGACATCGAATCTTCGGTTTCGTCTTTATTACGTAATATTTCTCACCAGGGCCCTTGAAATTAATATTACTTAGCAAAAACAGTATTCAATATAAAAAAAAAATTGAAAACGGAAATGTAGCATATCAAATATTTTACAATAAAAAGAAATTGGAATGATTTATCATTAATTTCAACAATAATTTTTGTAATTACTGCCATAATGTGCATAATTTTTCTTAAATAAACATATGGACTAATCTACTTTTTATTATATGCTGTATTATACCTAATAAGCAGTTCTGGATATCAACCTACACACCCATAATGTGGTTCTTCTTCGCTGGGAATCCCAAGGAGTTCAAATTCCAAAACTTAGACTATCCGAACACCCTTGTACAGCCTAACGAGGTAAATCAACAGGGCAAAGAACCGACCACAGCGACCAAAAAAACTTCAACAACGAAGGCCAAACCCATTCAACATCAACAATTGTAATCTCCCCTTGATGACTGCGAATTTCGAGATAATTATCGCTGAAGACCATATGGCTTCCAAATAGCAGCTCCCTCTTTAGTTGTCCCGTGGGAGCAAAATTTTATCTTGAGACAACAAAAAAGCTCTCGAGTGGTAGCTCTAAATTTAAAATGAATTGTTAGTTGACAAGAAAAATCAATCAGTATAATAAAAAACAAAGAGAGTGAGGAAAACAGGCAGACAATTAAATCAAGAACAAGAACATTTGGCTTTAAAATTGACAAAGCGTCGAAGAGATTATGAGTGATAGGCACTTAAGTGGAAAATCCTGAGATTTTTACATTTTTTGTTAATTTTTTTTTCATCAATTTTGATTTTTGACAATCGATACAGTTCAAACTTAAACTCTCCATTATTTAAACGCACTCACCTTGATTTCCGCTAGTTATTGACTGAGGAATTGTACCAACTATTAACACAGCCAAAACAATTTTTTTTTTAGAATTGTAAACTTTTATTTATTGATAATATTACAATCTGCCACAAATTTGGGCAATGGGTAATATTGATAATTAATAATTGTATACTTTCACACGCACAAAAAAAAAAAATAATAAACGCAATGAATATAATGAAACTATGTAAAATAAATTATATACAATATTTACAAATTCGACCTATGGATCCTCAAGTCCACTCTATCCCCCACGGTTCTTCGAGATCCCAGCACAGCTCTCTCATTGCGTCACTGCCAATAAGCCAGTGGAGGCTGAGTAAGTGCTCTAAAACACCAATGACTCAACATGAGCGGATAATCTGGCCATTGCCAGAACTCCAATTATCAATTTTATTTTACAAAAACTCTCTTGGCTGGATACACTGGATACGGATTGAACCAAAGGATTAGGATGATTATCAAGGTTTAAATCCAATTAACTTAGAACATTTTGCAGAATTAGCTTGACAAACTCTTAGTTTTTACCTCAAGTTAGCACAATAATTTTTTAGTTAAAATTCGTTACATTAAAAATATTAAAACTACATTATATAATCTGGTTACAAAAATATGGTTCTCTTTTAGTATCAGAATAGAGTCGAATAAGGTTAATGATGGAACATAAGGTACATGTTTCTTATTATATAATCTTTGTAAATAATCATAGTTTAATATAATAAAACACAATAAAAATATTTTATTTATTTATTTAAATAACAATGGGAGAAACCCAAGTTTAAAAGGTTTTTGAAGAATATTTTTAAAGGGGGAAAACAAGTCAAGCGGAGTGACATCCTGTGAAGTTTTGTTGTTTTATTTCAACAATGAAAGGTCTCGCTCTAAAAAATGTATATCTGCGAAATTAAACAAAAAACGTTTGTCTTCATAAAAACTTCTTTCTAGCCTTATACGACTGAAGCTACCAATGAACCAGTCCTAAACGAAGACCATTATGCGGTAAAAACAAAAATATATTAATTCGGTCGAAGATTTTTTTTTCTTACCTCAGAGAAGTTAGTTGAAACACTAGCTATGACAATTTTAGAAAGAGTTCTTCAGTATCTTATCATGGGCCTGAAAAACACATCGGCATCTCGTTTTGACCCTTTTAACTGTATTTTTGAAACTTGTCTCCATTTTCTATTTAAATTAGAAAACTATCACAGACTCCAAATCACACAAAAAATCTATAGTTATTTTCAAATTGCTTAATGTAAATAAAACTGAAAGATCCGAAGGTAAAGTTGTTTCTTTCGAGGACATAGAAAAGTGTGAGATACCTCGTCTTTCTTCTGTAGTCTTCAATTTTATTTTTTATTGTCTAATTTTAAGCCGTTCACAACACTCTGTAAACGCACAGAGAAAACCAACTAGGAGACGTCAACAGAAGTGAAAAACCAGGATATAAGAAGAAGGATATTGAAATATAAGAGAGTCGTCTGCAGCTGAGGGAGTTGAGGCGTAGGTCTTTGCAGCCTCAGAACTGCAGCAGCAACGGTTCTAATCCGGCCTAGGGGATTGACTTTTATTTCTATGGAAGTCCCACGAAATAAAAATTTGACCCATCACCATGGTTAGAATAGGGTGGTATCCTGCTACTTTTTTGAGTTGATTAATTTTTAGTTTTTTAAATGGTATCATAAATACAAATAAATTAATAAACCCTTTAAAAATTCCATAAATTATTACTGAATTGTTTTTCTATACGTTCACAGTAATTTAAGAAAAAAAAATTGATGTGATAACTAAGACGTAGTAAATTTAATTTCATAACATAATGACGTATAATGATTGACTGAGAGAAGTTTTATAATTATTACAATACAAGCTTATTTATTAATTCAAATAAATGAATAATTCTGGTCAGACTTTGTCATTAATGGAATGCCTTGAGTAATTAATGAGTCAGCCTTAACTCAACTCTTAATTGAAGATAGGCAAGTCTTAAGGTATTTCTCGATAGATACAAGATAGGAATGAAATTACTGAGATACTACAATTAATATAATAACATAAAATATAATAATCAACTATCAAGGAGTAAATATGTATATACATTGAATAAAAATTAATAATAAACGTGTAAGAAAAAAATTGAAGTGCGCCCCAGCACCTTGCATATTTTAAAATTAATTTTATTTCCACTTTGTTTTCTTATATTCAGCTTTTTCTTAGAATGGAGCACTACTCCAGTAAAAGGACAAAATTCAAAACATTGTACATAATGTATATATGTTTATATTTGTACTAATACTATTCAAATAAAGGGGTTTTGACAAAATAAAATAAAAAAATAAAATTAACGTGTACTATACACTAAATTGGGAAGATAGATTCTTGCTTGGAAATGTTTTTTACCTTCTACATGTTTTTGTTTCATTAAAAATGAATTTGAAAAATACTAAAAAAAATTCCCAATTCTTTGATTTAACTGATAATACAGGTTTTCTTTAACAAAAAAAATATACACAATAATCATAAAATTACAATTTATTAAATAAAAAATTACAGATATTCGATAACGAGGTTCTTATTTAATTGTCAAAAAGTAAATAAAACACTGAATAAAAATTATTGAAGCCAACATTTATCATTTAAGACAATAAAACTCTACATAAAGAAAATAACGAAAAATAAATGCAGAATCAATGAATCCACTTAAGTATCAAAAAGTCTCAAAAATTATGTTAATCAACATACAGACGTAATAAAAAAAAACTTCATTAAAATGTAATTGAATAATCTACGCATAAATCCTTACGGATTGCTTACTTCAGAGTAGTGCTTAGTTAATGAAAAATAAACTTACGAAAAAATACAATTAAAGGTTCTCTCTTTTAGTAACATTTATTGAAAAGCTGTAATTTTCCTAAAAGAGAGACCTCAAATTTTATATTTCGTAAAGATGATTTCATTGTACTTAGCACTACTGTGAAGTAAGCCCAGCCATATCTAAACCAGTCACATCCAGTAGAGCAGGCCTATTATATGGGTATTCATGATGTTGTGTTAAATGTTAAATGTTTTACCATGTTAAATGTTATAAGTATAAGATTGTGAGCAGCCCTATTT
>NW_027108702.1:77676-84388 GCF_000696795.3 Halyomorpha halys | reverse complement strand
TTTTTTTCGATTTAACATGAGTTTTTCCATTTAACACGCTTTAAAATGTTAAACCAAAGATCATGAATACCCCTTATGTATGTGAATATAAGAAAAAAATTCCAATACAACGATACAGTTCTCCGAATAGATGATTTTCAGCTCGTAAAACTAATTATAAAAAATCAACTCCTTGTATAACCGTTGTTAAAAAAATAGTACTTCATTAGAAAGTGCTAAACCCGTGGTCCTTCGTGGGTTATAGAGGCACAGATTAAATAATATATAAGAGAAAAAATACGACACCTTGTATATTTCATTAAAAAACACTTAATTCTTATTCCACTTACAAATGTTGTAATTATAGAATCTTGTGTAAAATTGCAATAAGCCGAAACGTCGACCTTGATGTAATAATAAGTAATAAAATCTCAGCTAGTGATCTCATTGAGTTCTTCTTTTATAAAAAAAGACCCAATTTCTCGCTTCAACTCTATTAACAGAATTATTATTCCTTTGCTTAACACTAGGTTTACGGGACCCATCAATGTGAAGGTCAACTTCTAAATGAAAATTAAAAAAAAAACTTTCCATAAACCTTAAGCATTTTGAATCCTAAATTAATTATTTAACCCAAAGAATTTATATACCTAATTTTTTTCTCCCTAAGCTTCACAATTTCGTTAATTTATATGTAGTATACCTACCTCGGCAGGTACAGTATTGATCTGGGATCAGAGCCTTAATACATGGAACATAGGAACTAACAGTGAACTGTTTCCAGAGACTGGTCAGTCAATATCTCATGATATGAAGACAAGGAGATTAAGATGGGCGAGAAATGTGGCTTGAAGCAATCCATTAGTACGCCTCTACATAACAATCAATGTCAGGCAAGAGACAACGCGGGAAGCCAAAAACGAAATGAAAATACAGATTAACAAAAATGCGAAAGAGCTAAATGCAGCAAACTGGAAAGCAGTAGCCCAAGATAAGCAGGTGTGGAGAAGGCTGGTTCAGGCGGCCAAAGATCTACTAAGTCTGTAGAGCCAACCGAAAAAAAATACCTATCTCGACAAAATCCCGTCAAGTTCTTCGTTCATAGAATCATTCCTCCAATAATAAATATAAGAGTAAAAGAAATGTCATTACTAAGAAATTTCCATTTTGTTACCTAGTGCCTCGGCAATGAAAACTAAAGCAAATTGTATAGCCTATGTGTTATATTTTATTTTCAACCTCAATGAAATCCCTTATGCTTATCGCCGAAGAAACAATGGACGATCTTTAGTATAATTGATATAATTACAGTATAAAAACGTTCTTCAAAGTCATTCTGTAAAAGTATTAATTAATGTAGACAGTCTCTGCTTATTTAAGTATTTACAATAGGGTAATTGAATTTGGCCACAATATTTTTTTATTTTGACCAATCCCCCTTTTCTAGCATGATTATAGGAGATATTATAAGACATTCAACAAAGTTACCAACATCAATGAACATCACACTGAATATACCTCTGAATAAATTTAGTATGCATTAGGCCAAAGCGAAGCTGAGAGTGATAATTTTAAAAAACATACTTTTTTACTAATTATTAATTTATTTTAATAGGAAGTCTAATATTATTTAATTAATTTTTTTCTTTACTTAATGATATTCAGAACTGTATTTACATAAAAATAAATCCAGAAAATTTAGTTTAAGATCATTATGGAGTGTTACTAAGCATTGGTAGCACTGTAATATTTCTACAGTAATATTTTTTTAACAGTTTAAAATAGTAAGAAAACTATTGATTACTGTATATATTAGGTTAACAGTAAAAAAGTTTATATAAATATTAGTTTATATAAATAGTTTTAATTGTAACGATATTTGCCAAAATAAATTCATAAAATAATTTTTTCAGGAAAAACAAAATTGGGTTTGGAAAAATTACATCTCGAAAATGATTAAACATAAAGAACTATCGTACAGCTCAATTGGAGCCTGTTATACAGACTATAAAATAGTTTATGCCGATATTTTAGCTACTTGTTATACTTTAAGAGCTATAGGCCGTAAACTCAAAAATATAGGGCCATTTTAAAAAATCACTTATATTGTCCCTAAGTGCCACGACACGAGGGTGTGGTAAACCATTGTGTTTTTTCAGCGTTTTTACATAAGAATCCCTTGACAGAAATTATTTTAAAATTACTTCTAGGTGCAGCCAAATTTCAGGCTATTTTTAATTCTATTCTTTGATTCTATTTCCTTGATTCTATTTATTGATTAAGAAATATTGACAGTCTTGAAGCAATCAAATAATTAACAAACTTGTTGCATCAGCCACAAAAGTTAAAACACAATATTTATTAATTGAGCAATCATAAGCAACCGTCTTAAAACAATGCGTAATAATTAAAAAAAATATATGTATACATTTTACGTTGACATATGAAAATTGCATAATATTAGACAAATCACTATACCAACGTCATAGTAATAACGTCACTTATGAGCGTATTTGTATTGTGAATAACTGAGGATTTTCTCATTATTTAGCGGTTTTCATTGCTAAGCTATCTGACGTAACATTATCCACAGTAAACATGAATCATAAATTTAAAATTCATCATTCGAGGTAAGCTGTTCAGGAATTAGTATAGTGATAAAAAAGCTAACCAATTTCTGAGAGCATTTTCGATATTATGCACTAATTATTGATTGAATCTTTAAAATTTTATCAATTTGAACATTATGATTAAGATCTATGGAAAATTATTCACATTAATGAATTAATTCACTGATTGTCAATTTACATCTTCATTATTAACTTCAAAGTCCTTTGAGTTTTTTTAGTAATTAAAATTTTATTTTTATTTTTTACTTTATTATCATTTTAGCAATTGTTAATTAAATTATTAGATGTATCACTTGAGATCAATTCATATTGTATTTAATTAGCTTAAACATTGCATAACTTCCAGAACGATATAAAAGTCAAAATTGTAATAATTATATTTTACTAATATCTATCATTTTTATGTGTTATTTTAGTACCGACCAATAAATGCTGTCATCTGGTTAGACCACATTGGATGTTAATTTTTAAATGAATAAAATAGTTGCAAGGTGCAATAAATGTCGAAATTATATTAGTTCCATTTATTATTTTATCTTTTTTTTTTTTAATTTCTCTGGGGCTGAACCAAAACATCAAGTTCCTTCAGTATCCAATTTTTACAATCGAAAATCCTTCGAAACATAGTCCACATTCATACCTCACAAATAAATGTATTCATGAAGACCACAATATTCATCAATATATTTGTTGAGGATTTGTCTCTAATAGAAAAACCTCCTTTAATTCCAAAATACTTGCCCATATAAACCTTCAAGGTGTTGAAAAGAATATGGCCACGGGACCTTCTAGGTTAAATTAATGGTTGAAGATCTACCATTAAGAGGCTAATTCGCAAGATATTATGGTGTGTTCTAATTGAGAAGTTATCATATTTACTTGCTACATTTAATTATTCAGTAATTAATACAATTAAAAAAACGGAAAAAAAACTTTTTAAAGGACAGAAAACATTTTTGAAATCCTAACTAAAACAAATTTTAACTCTATCCCTGGATTAATTCCTTTAATCTACTAAGAAAAACAAACATTTTGATGAAATAAACAAGTCAATATTTTATTTATGTGTTTGTTATATCCGATCAGAATAAGTCACACTAGACCTCAGGTTTTTAGAAGTGCTGACCATACCACCAGCTCTCTATGAGTATCTGTCTCCCCTTTATCATCCCGACCAATCAACTTACTGCCTATTTGTTCAACATCATAAAAAAATTATCATACAAAAGATTCGTTGATATAATACAACTTACTACCTCATTCTTTAATCTTCTTTTTCAATAATGTTTTTTCCGTCCGGCGCAAATTAGAATCATCTATCGTATAGGCTTCACTCAACAGGAGCTCACCAAAGTTCAGTTCAAACTCCTCATGAAATACTTTGCAACTTTGACTGCGACATATGGAAAAGAAACAAGACATACAGTTTATACTGCTGTAAAATTGGTGTATGTTTGGATTGTATGTCTTGTGGAGATAGTTGTTTCTTTTCCATATGCCGCGGGTATGGTTCTGCGCTGTGGTTGGGACACTTTACAGGCCCAAACATATTGTGTGAAAAGGGTTTCTAGCCCTTCATTGAGTAATCATAGACCCACATGCGAGTCCAGTAATGAGTAATGATTTGAATGGGAAAAGTGTTTTTATTTATACATTCCATACTACATTACACAAGCATAGAATATTGAAATGGTTAAATTCCGTCTGCTATGGTTTATTGATCCCTAATCGTTGTTTTCCTTTAGTTATTATAAATGAACTTTGTTATTAAAAAAATTCTCTAGTTCTAAAGACATTACATATACATAAATAACTTATTGTAATATTTAGCGTTTAAAATATCCTCCTAAATATGTTTTCTTTACTACTTTAATAAGGAGCTATATGCTGCCATTTTGGGGAATGTGTGTATGTAAATCCACACAATTCCAATATGTAAATTCCAAATCTGATCGAGAGATATTTGGCGACAATTGCCAATGATGTACCAGCCATGCTAGTCGTCCAATACAGATTTTGGAAAATGTAAGGTGAGGAGGCGATTGGGACTTCCTTTAACGTTATAGGAGAAAAGTTTGTAGAAAATATTTGCCTCCGAATAAAAGTATACTTAGTATTATTTTAAAAGCCATCACGATTGGTCTAGCACATAATTATCTATACCTTTAGGTAAAGCAAAAATGGCCCTGTACCTCGGAGGTATTGGGCAGTACAGTAAATTCCTAAATTTTGAAAAAGACAATTTTTGCCAAAATATTAATCAACCTTCATACCTCTCCTCTCCAGTGATCCACAACAACCGTTTGATCAATTAAGCATATTAACAAAAATCATCAATAGTTAGTTAGAAACGTATAAATAAAATAGAAACAAAACAATCGCATCGGTAGAAAAGTTTACTAAAAAAAAATAAATAAATAAATTTAAAAGACACCTAAATGAATCAAAATAAATGAATAAAGAAGTTAGAAAACACTAATAAATAGGTTAAAAAAATTTTTTTTTTCTAGCATAACCAGAATTTTTTACATGCATATAAGATATTATCATAGAATAGTATGATCATCGATTTGCATATAGGAACCTAAAGGTCCGACTAAAATCCGACCAAATCATGATGAATCAAATTACATCACTTTTAGTATTCAATGTAAAATATCTTCTCCAATTTTTCTTGGAATCCATAAAGACCTAAATGTTCCTTATGTAACCGATCTAGCCGGAACCCGATATTATTCCTTCCATAATAAACTCCATAACCACCTAAACCTACTCGTTTCTAACCATGCTTCCTCTTCCATTCCTGGCAATCCTCCGAGGCGCCTGAAAAGAAGATGACCTCGTGACCTTATATTGTAAACTGTTTTTAGAGTTCTACTACTGGGTAGTTTCTCTACATCCTGTATCATATCATTATGTCATTATGATCAAATTTACTGGTTGTATTGTTTTATACAGTTGTAAATATCAATAAATAAATAAAATAAAACATTTTTCTAGGCAATAAACAGATTCCACAATGGACACTCGACAATAATTCGGGCTTGACATTCTACTAAAGAATGATATGGAGTCCACATGTCAAGAAAAATAAACGAAATCTAAATCAAAGAATCAGATACCTTTTCCAATGCATTCGAAACGGAATGTTGAAAGGAATTTTCGAATTAATACCGTCATCAATCGAAGAAATATATATACTAAAACCAATTTGGACCTATGCATTATAAATATTTCGGACAGATAATAAGGCTCACATTAACAAAGTTCAAATTATTCAGACAAAAACATTCAGTACCATTAGAAAATTTCCTTGGTAGGCATATGTTTGTAAATTTTGTCAGTACATTACCTGATTTGATTTGATTGATTAAAAGCTGGAGTTTTTATTAATTGATTTATTATTCGAAGAGAAATCAATTTTTTATACGTTATGATTATAATATTTTGTTGGTTATATGTGTTTAGTCGACATTTTTACAAAATTTATAAGCTAGGATTATTGCATTGTTTCCCTATATCTTTATCAATGGACAAGCCTCTGAAAGTCAACTTTTATTCGAGTAGTCATCTAATGAAATTACGAATTGTTTACTACTTCTATACCAATAACAAACGGTATCAAATCAAAACAATAACATGATAAGAATTTAATCGAAATTAGCAAACATCATAAAACCATTTGCGATGAATACACTTTAAATACGCATTATCGAAGTATAAATTAAATAAGTTATCTCGTATTATTGCGATATTCTTAACCTGAGTCACTTAAGAGTTCGGGGGGAAATATACTCGACACGGTTAACTTCTACGAAAGTGACGTAAGACAATGCTAATCTGAGTGTAAACATTCATAAACAATACTTGACAATTGTGAATGAACTATGAGTTGTAAATCGCATTCCTCGGAAATGTCTCGGCCGTTCTGCGCAATGTTAAAATGTAAAGAATATAAATGTAACCATTTCATCATCTGAAACTGTAAAGAAAAAAATATCTAAGTCATACCTGTGTACAGCGCTACCTTTATACTAAGGGCTTTCAGAGACTGGAATTATTTTTGTAAATAGCATAAAATAAATAAAATATAAAAGATTATT
>NW_027108702.1:74466-74780 GCF_000696795.3 Halyomorpha halys | reverse complement strand
ATAAAATAATACAATAAATTTATAATATATAATAGTAATACATGATTTCTCTTTGTGTTATCATTTTTTCTTTCCACTTTTCTCCTTCTTATTCTTCATTTATTCCCCATTATTATTCTACAAATCTAATTATATTTTTTCCCTTAACCCATTTTGTCATCTTTAACAAACAACATAAATAACAACTTTTTAAAATAAAATAACAATATATACTAATAAAAAACTCTTGTATTTTCGCGCATAAGTACTATTCAATTAAAATCCTTAAAAAAAATAATGAAAAAATGATTTACAAGGATTTCAATATATAGATA
>NW_027108702.1:0-74210 GCF_000696795.3 Halyomorpha halys | reverse complement strand
TTTTAAAAAACAAACATAGATATAAAATGGTAATAAATATTTAAAAAAAATTTAAAAAATTAAAATATATAATGAAATAAAAAAATTATTTTTTTTTTCTAGCAATGAGTGAATCTATGATTCACACACCATTATTCACAAGTAAATAATAGTTAAATGCTTACTACTTATATTTTAAAACTGACATCATATAAATTAAAATATTGAAATCAGAAACGATAAATAAAGAATCGTAACAAAAACCTAATGCAATGTGGATCAGAGAATAAAATAAAATAAAAATTACAACAAAAAGAATTAAAATGAGAAAAAAATGATTATCATAATTTGTGAATTTCTCTGTATATTTTCTTTTAAACATTATATTTAACCTAATCGATGATCATACTATCATATGCATGTAAACAATTCTGGTTTAGCTTGTAAAAAAAAGTCTATTATTTTTTAACCTATTTATTTGCTTGTTCTAACTTATTTATTTATGTGTCTTTTAAATTTATGTATTAGATCTTTTTAAATTTATTTTTTTTGTTATTAAACTGTTCTACTGCTTTGATTGTTTTATTTATGCGTTGCTAACTATTGATGATTTCTGTTAATATGCTGAATTGATCAAATGGTTGTTGCAGAACACTGGAGAGGAGGTTGATTCATTTTTTGGCAAAAATTGTCTCTTAGAAATTTATTGTATTCCCCAATACTTCCGAAGTACAATGCCATTTTTGCTTTACCTAAAGGTATAGATATAATTATCTCCCAGACCAATCGTGATGGCTTTTAAAATAATACTAAGTATACTTTTATTCGGAGGCAAATACCTGTACAAACTTTTCTCCTATAAGGTTAAGGGAAGTCCCAATCGCGTCCTGACCTGTATCATCCAGACCAAAATCTGTATTGGACGACTAGCATGGTTGGTACATCATTGGCGATTATCATCAAATATCCCTCGATCAGATTTGGAAGTAAATATTGGAAGCTAATATTTGCTAATTTGCAGCTCCTTATTGAAGTCATAAAGAAAAAATATTTAGGAGAATATTTTAAATGGTAAATCTGGTTGGGCCCAAAAAGTGTTCCAACCACAGTGTAGACCCAGATCCGATACAGTATACCGACTAAGCGGTACTGGTACACAAGTGTATCTCCAAAATGGAGAGTGGGCTTGTACTCTCTTACACACAATAAGAAAACGATCAACTGTTATTTATAACTTATTTAAAACGTGAAACCATTGAAAAAAATTACTTTTTCAGCTTATGGTTCATCTATCTTATGAGCGAACATACCTAGCGAATATCGTGAGTTATATTCCAATGACAGCAGTAATAATAAATAGAGTAAGTTTTAACCCACAAAAATGAAAAATGGTGTAACCAAAGTGATACTTGTGAACTAGTACCTTTAATTAAAACCTAAAGTTGGTCTTAACTTGTTTAATAATTAGTGGAAATAAAAAAAATATAAACAGTCCGATAAAGTCACGCCAAGTTTTACTGATCATTACTAAATAGATATCTGTTATCAGTAGAGAGTTCTACAAACCCTCACAACACAACTGCTATGACAGTAGGAATAAGGAGCAACAAACTTTTAGAAAAACCACGATAAGTTAATATCCTTTTGAGGGTAGTTGTGAATAAGTGCAAAACTTGCGACATCTGTCATGAGAAACAGAACTAGTTAGTACACAGTCATCGGCCTCAACTAATGTCCATGGCTAAAGAAATGATTCACCGTACAATAGGGAGGCTGTAAGATCATTGGGCACTACAGGTGGCCACGTGTCGACACGTGTATAGGGGGTAGAGGGGATGTGCAGTGGTGGGGCACCCAATAATAGAAGCATCTCTGTCAGTCTAGTCCCAGCATGGCACCAAGCAGCACTCCGGTCAGCAGGTTCATCGGCACGAGCAAGAGATGTCTCAGGGTACGTAGCTCCTGTAGATCTTCCTATAGCATAATTCACTCCCTAGGAGTACTTTATGAAGTACAGGAATACTTTATGAAGTACTAGGGTACTCTATAAGATACTGGGATACTGTGCACCATCGAAACGAATCTCATAATGAACAAAATAAATGTAATTTGGTATAGGTATATTGAAGATCATAATAAACGTTTTCATAAAAAAAAAAAAAATGCAAAATTCATTCCAGTTTAAAATGTAAAAATTATAATTACATTGAATGTAACACACTAACCTTTTAAATCATTAAAAAAAATAAAAACATTTCTATAAAAATAACGAAAAATAAAATAAATAAGTTGGTTTCTTGAAAACGAAAATAATTTTGAATTCTGATAATTTTGCAGTCAAATCAGAAAACAAACAAATAAACAATGAAACACACAATCAGCATAATATTAATCAGATGATAAACAATTTTTTAAATTTAAAATATCAAAGAAAAAGTCTTGGTTATATTAAATTAATTAATATTAAAATAATATTAAAAAGACGATAACAAAACCAATTCTTACACTTAAATTGTAAAAAATATGATAAAAGAAATAAAAAACCAAACAAACAATAAAAATAAATAAGGAAATATGATTATATAGGAAAAGATAAACAATAACCAAAACTAAATACAATACAGATCAAAGAAAAATTAAAATCATAATGTGTTACATCTCCTTTTTATTTCCCCTCAAACATTCTATCTTAACCCGCTTAATAATCAAACTAAAGTATGTATGTAAACAATACCCAGTTACGTTAGTAAGAAAAAAAATTAAATGTAGGCAAGTGCCCTTATAGAAATACATAGCCAGAAAAATATACTTAAATTCTCAGCAAACAGTTGTTATTTGTATTGGATATTGTACCTCAGAAGAAAATTTATTTGGATAGTTAAAATAATAATTTCAGCAATTGTTTAAATATCTTCATGATGAAGAGGCTGATACAATCATCACCAAAAATTGTTTTTTTAATTAAAATGTAATGCCCTAACAATTTTAAGCTGAGAACAAAAATCTTAAATAATTATGTGTTGAGGTTAATTATATCTTATAGCTTGACTAAACCAATCAAATAGTGTTCTCAGAATTAGTTAGCGTTAAGAGTTATTTCTTAAGCTTAATTTATTATTTGTTCAACAGCT
Organism: Halyomorpha halys; assembly: GCF_000696795.3. Classification (NCBI taxonomy): domain Eukaryota; kingdom Metazoa; phylum Arthropoda; class Insecta; order Hemiptera; family Pentatomidae; genus Halyomorpha; species Halyomorpha halys. The sequence goes on along the minus strand of NW_027108702.1, from coordinate 71,100 downwards.
TATCATACAAAGTCTATCTTTAAATATTTTTTACTCGTTAGAAATTGACGATTTATTTATATGTACTTAAAAATTAATTATATTAGCTCATATACGTTTTGCTAGGTTGCGTTTGTTTTGCAAGAGGGCGTCCATAACCTAGGTCGTTGTCGTTGGGAACCGCCTTACACTGAAGTATTCATAGATGTATTGAACCATTCCCCTATGAATCGGGTATAGCTATGAAACATCGATCGATATTATTATAGAAATCATTAAATAATAAAAAATAAATCAAATGTAATAACCATTACAGTCTGAATAGTAAACTGTTAAATTTGTTTATCTTGTGAATATGGTGTCTACAACAGGTCCATAATTCTTTAACTGTCATTGCAATTGGTCGACTTAGTCATTAAAACCTTGTCCATTTTTAAAAGTTTATATATTTTTGCATAAAGCAATTTGCCAATTATTAAACTTTATGTGGGAAAACAAAGTTTTTAAAAAATCTTGTAATTTATTTTATTTACCACAAACACATAGTATCCATAATAGTTTCTGAAAAAATTCAGTTCGAGTTTTTCAAATTTACTCTAAATATTAGGTTATTGAAATATTATTTAATTCAAATACCTTCTTCTATGCCACAACCAGACATATGCCTGACATACGAGACAAAACCTTCCAGTCTGATAATTTTGACTTAAGCACTTTGAACATAACTACTCATTAATTTTATAATTAAGTGGAAGTTTTAAACATCTATTTAGAATCAGGCTATATTTGTAGAATAGTCTGAATAGAGTATGATAGTCTGGGTTTTTTAGGTTTAGCACATATTGAAGACTTTGAATTTCAGTTAATAATATATTTTACTATATACAATTATAAATTTTGCAATATTTATTATACACTATATACAACTATATTTTAGGGACGTATTGAGATTTTATTGTTCTCATATTCATGCTAATTGTTTGGTAACTGATGGATTCTCCATTGAATAACTAGTAACCGTCCACTACAACTACACTGCTCAAGTTTTTGAATAATATTATTATGCATATTAATATTAGTATTATTCATAATAATAATGATAATACTATTATAGTGTAGTATATTACGTATACTACACTATAGTATTCTGTATTTACTATCCTATACAGGAGTATTATTCAAAAACTTGTGAATTAAATGAAATATAATCTTTATATGTTCCATGAAAATAACTTAAAACCAAAGATAATCTATTATATCTAAAATTCTAAAATTAAATATCAACAATAATAAATTTACCAAATTAAAATTTGAAGTTAGAACTATATTATACTGTCAGAACACAAATTGGAGGAAGACAAACTCAATTGAACGCGGTTTCCAGTCTGCCCTAAGTTAAACAGGAGAACCCAACAACCAACTCATGTAAGGCCAACTAATTTCCGAACCTAACTTCTAAACGAGCAGTGTAGACAAGATAAAATCAACATTTAGCGATCATTTTCGAGCAGAACTATCACATCTTTACAATATTCACACTTAGAGATACTGTATTGTTGAAAATAAAACAAAAAAAACTTTTTTACACAACTTTTTTTAACATAAAATAAATAAATATTGTTTTGTTTATTTATGTTGTTCTTTGCTGACCGCACCCTCCGAAAAATTTCTCCAATCATTAAAAAAAAACTTTCCTATCGTAACAACATGCAAAAACACCTTTTCATTTTTATTTTATTCAACTAATAAAATAGTTGTAATTACCTTTAAGTCTACACTGATTATATTTTTTTTAATTTTAAATCGTTTTTAATTTATTTATTTTGGTATAGGTATAGACGAAATACAACTGTTGGTTTTAAGAGCTCTATCTACAGAAATAAGTAGGTTTTTTTTTTTAATGTGTTAAGGATCTTCCACAAAAGTAATGAGTGCCCTTAACCTAAATTTTCTATGACCTCCTTCGATTCCTCTTGTATACAAAGTTCTATCATAAATTATTAATTTTTTTTTATCCTTTGGTTTATCTCTTCTATCTATTTTCTACCCGCACTATTACCTTGGCAATCTTCCTTTTGGCATTCATTTTAAATGTTTAAAACCGATAATGGCATTTTTTTTATTTCTTCCTCGCAAGTTTGAGAATTTATTTATTTAAACAACATAATAAAACAGAGCATATTATTATAAAAATATCTTAAATAATTTATAATGAAATTCGAAATAATTTTATATATTTTCTTCTTTACATCACTGGTTGATTATTTTATTTATTTTTTTTAATCAAGGCCATATGACCTATGTATAGATATTTTTACTACGGGGGTCGCAAAAGTCTGATTCATAACTAAATAAATTGTAGAAGCGTATGTTTTATTGATACAATAGTAAATAAGTTACTCAATACAATTTTATTGGTTACATATTGATTGCTGAGAAATAATACCTCGTATAAATACACAAAAAGGTTACATTACCGTTCGAAAAAACTAAACTGCGTTAAAATAAAATTGAAAAACTATAAATGGTCCAGGTTTTTATTTATTTTTTATGAATCAATGAAGGAGGAACTATCATTCTCTTATATAATATCATTACATTTTTCTGTCAGTGATAGTACAAGGTGCCACGAGACAAGTTAATTACCAATCAGATATTAGATGCCATGACATTATATTTTTCACACATATCGGCCATATCTACATATCTCACCAATCGATAGCAGGAAGCTTCATGACATGAGTAACATCGAAACATCAATACGCTATTTGGTAGTTAAGATATATCAATTCTTAACCATCGCCTTGTTTATACAACTTTCGACATTTGCGATTTACTTCTAAAATATTCGTAACACTTATGTTAGTACTGCCACTAAAAAAAAATTCAAAATCATTGATGTTTTTTCGGTAAAGTATTGTAAGCAACGATATTTTAAAACATCGATGTTTTTTCTAGTTGATGTCCTAATCTTTGATACAAAAAGCATTTCTGACTGGCCGTAGAATGCGTGATCGTTGGAACAGATCTTATGTTCATGAAATAGTTGTTCAAAAATATCGATGTATTGTAAGCAACGTATTTTATTTTTGAGATTTGATATTTCAAAACATCGATGTTTTTTGTAGTCGATATAGGATTCTTAGTTTCAAAAACCACTTCTGACAGGCCGTAGAATGGGTGATCGTTGGAACAGACCTTATGTTACTCAAATTGATGTTCCAAAACATCGATGTATTTTGGGCAATGTATTGTATGCAACGATATTTTAATATTGAGCATTGATATTTCTAAACATCGATGTTTTTTTTTTCATTCTTTTTTGCAAAAACTACTTCCGACTGGAGGGAGTATACGTCGTTTGAACAGAACTTATATTACTGAAATGATTGTTCAAAAACATCGATGTATTTTAGGCAAAGGTTTGTATGTAATGATGTTTTAATATTAAGCATAGATATTTTAAAACATCGATGTTTTTCTAGTCGTAATTTATCTTTATTACGTCGTTAGCGTGATGGTTGGAGGTCCTTTTTTTCCCACCACATTGTTGATAGGAAATTGTTTATACCGTAAATTTTTTGTTTTCATTTAGTTACTTTTGGAAAAAATAAATAATGATTAGGACAAACGTAAAACATCGAAAGTAAAACATCGATGTTAAAAAACCATCGACTTAAAAACATCGATGTTTTCAAAACATTGACATCGATGTCGCATCCCTATAAGCTATTCTTTTTTAATTCTTTAAAACTAAAGCTAAAACTCCGTCATCAAATCGCAGAAATAATTCTTTCAAGTAGTAAAGCCCTGGGAAGCACGTACTCCTTCAAACTTTTGTCATACCCCTGTGGGTACTCGAACAACACTTGGGAAACTGTATAGTAATATGTATACTGTGTAAACAGGTCAAACAGTGATACAATAAACAAATTATCTATTTATATCTAAAAAAGTACCTGAATATGCATCGCTGCTTTAGAAGAACAATGATCCAACTTTATGAAATTGACTTTTTTTTTGTTGGCGGGCTCAGTAATGGATGTTTTGAAATCAACATAATCGTACTCACAAAATTCCTACCTTGGAGAAATGTTTAGTTTTATTAATTATGCCGACTTGCAAATATCTAGTTAATGGAATTTTTCCACCTCTGGGGACGTCCTGTTGGTGGTAATGTCAGAAATAGTAAATTAATGCAGTGTCGGAGGCAAATAGAATTTAATAAGCTAAAGATATTCACTTATTTTTTATACACTTTCAAATTTGGGCCACCTGTAAGTGACAATAGGCACTGGAGAGTTAAAGGGTTTAAAGAGTCTGGACAAAATTGGAGGAAATTAGGAGTCACTTTGTATATATATATTCTTGTACAATATCAATATGTATAATCATGAGAGATAGTTGACCGCCGATGACTTATACGAGGAGAAGATAGTTGGGGGTGCGGTCAAATCAAAACACAAATAAGTTGAAGTTACTAAGATACTTAAAAAAGTTACTTCAACTTGTTTGTTTTAATTTGACCGCACCCCCCAACCATCTTCTCCTCGTATAGTCATGTATATGTAATTCTGAACACATCTTAGTTATTTCTGTGTGATATGAATAGTTGTACACAATTCAAGAAAGCTAAAATGTATTCAGATAACATGTTGGCTTGTCAAGGCCCCAAACTTAACATCTCAAGTTCGTTGTACGGGAGGTCTTACTTGCTGCCATCTAGTTTCGACCCAGAAGGTTAATTCACTCACAAAACACGATGAAGCATAGACTACATAAAGACGGTACTACGACAACGTACAAGGCAATCAAAATGGATTCCTTCCATTTATATTCCGAGCGCCTTCGGCAGCAGGAGACTGAAAAGGAGGTGTCTGCACTACATAATTTAATAGTATCATAATTTAAATTCTACTCATGGGAAGGTCCTGGCCACACACAGCTGTTAGACTGTCTCGTCATCTATCAGAAAAAATGAAATAATGATGCTTTTATTGTTCAATGTGGGGAGAAGATGGTCGGGGGATGCGGTGAGTGGAGTAGTATTGAACACAAATAAGGGACATTATAGTATAATGGTTAAAAAATAATGTATAAGTAATGTACATATATATTAAGGATGGTGAAATTTCAGATGGATCATCCTAAAAATGGAAGAAGAGTTTCGAATTGAGACAATGACAACTTTTTGGCCAGAATACCAGACCTTCATGTTATTCAGGGATGATTGCGTGTGGATTTTCCGCCATGAACACAGCAGGTTGTCTTGTAGAGGAAAATAATCCCGGAAAATCCCTAGTGAAGGCCTGAAATTGAATCATTTTGCCTAATTTCTGTTTATTATTAATCTATTCCTGTTTAAAAAAAATAGAACAATAAAAAATTTAATTTTACCTATGTTACCAAAAGGAGGCTAATGGCAGGTTGTATTAATGTCCGGTAAAACTAAGATTTGTCCAAGAGTTTAGTAAAACTCCGAGTGACCGTTTCTGGTCAACCGTTTTGTGATTCCGTCGTTGATGTTAGATATTGTAGGCCTATTTAAATTTAAAATTGATTCAACAGCCACTTTTGGCAGTCGAAATCGCAGATAAAAGTCTTCATCCGACCACCGTCGGTGGTAAGGTTAATTATTAATTTGACTCAAGATTTAAGAAATTATTGTCTGAACTCTAATATACTGTAACCGGCCCTTATATTGACTTCTCAATTTAATAGCCTTATTCTATGGCTTTTGGGAGTGGTTAGCTCATTGGTAATTCAATGGACTAACTCCTAGAGACCCAGATTCGAATCCAGCGGTGGCAGATAATTATTATATGTTTCATTGTATCTGTTAAGTCAACCCTGTGGGTTCGGTAGCCCCCGGGTGTACACCCAGCATAAAAAAGTGAATACTCTTCATTGGGTAAAAATCTGGCGGTAGAGCGTGATTCTGGCCAAATTACCTCCTTGCACATACGTTGGATCTAGTAACAGTACTTTCTTACTAAGCATTGTACCAAGTAGTTCATGGGTTGTAGTGGGTCAGATTTATTTTTTAAATTAATCTATGGCTTCATACAACCGAGGTAAAATCCAACAACTTTACTAATAATTATTATTTGTGACCAAATGTAGGGATTTTCGGCACCGTTTCTATGCAAATAGAGAAAAAGTATTAGGTTTTCGGCGATTTTCTTATTCAGGACGCGTCCGTCAAATAATTTTTCGTTTGAATACTTTCTTAAATATGATCTACCAAAAGAATCCGATTAACTTACCTCATTCAATTGGAAATTTTAGAGTTATGTACGCAAAAGAAGGTTAGAAAATCAATAATACTTTCAATGGACTAACAACTACTAGGCAAGATTAGAACAAAATGAAAACTAAATCAACATTGTAGAGCAAAGGAGGAGGAAGGTGAACCTTTATACTGGAATACTATATATAATAATTGAAGAGGGCAATTTAATCCGCCAAGTAACAGAGCACTTCGCATGTCAGCTGAGTGCATCGGATGGAATTACAGAACTAATTGCAGCTCTCCGGTAATTGGATTTACTACAGCGTCCATCGTTAATTAATTAACGCATGTCAATTGGAAGAGCTAGTTTCCTCAACGTATAATAACTATAATTGTAGGGGGAAATAACCAATGGTTGAAGTGCCAACCCCGATTTATCGGCTTGCACCTTGTAGCGCATTACGGGAGAACTCAACAAATTCACAAAACGTTATAAATGGTCTATTTCATTACAACAGAATTTTTAATAGATAGTTTTTTGTAACAACAACGTAAACAAAAAACGTTATTTCGGAAGAGATAATGCGTCAGGTTCTTACAATGTAACTTAGAATATTCGTTATTTTTGGTATGCAATAAAATTTATTTTGTTACAAAATGTATTGAAAATGTAGGGTAAATGCTTTGTAATAAATGGTCTATATAAATTTACAATAAAATATGACTTTCCGTAAGCGCTTTTTTTTTTTCTTTTTTTTTTAAATAATACTTGTTATTTATTGATACATATTACAATCTGCCAAACAGTTATGGGCAATAGGTAATAGTGATGAATGATCTCATACATACTGAAATAAAATAAAATAAATGAATAAAAAAAAAAAAAAAATCTCAAAATATATACAAACAAAATGAACATAATCAAACTATCTGTATGAAAAAATAAATAAATAAAATAAAATAATGATACAAATAAAAGAATTTTTTTTTTTACATTCGAATATACAATATTTACACAATCGACCTGAGGATCCCTGAGCCCACTCTATCCCCCACGTGTAAGGGGGAGAGCAGAGCTCAAAAGATCCCACTGGTAGTGAGCCAGGGGAGGCTGAGCATGTGCGCTAAAGCTGCAAACACTCAACTTGAGTGGAGAATCTGACCATTGCCAGAACTCCAATTGTCCATTTTTATTTTAATAAGTCTCTTGGCCACTGCCGTTTCAATCTTCTAGGTGGGCTGTAGGGATGGGTGGAACTAGATAAGGTTTGAACCAAAGGATTATGATGGTTAGAAATGTTTATATTGAATTTTGAGAATTTGGTTGGTATGAAGTCAAGAACAAAAGGGATATGTAGGTCACGACGTAATTTTCTGTTGGATACGTAGTAGGGTGCATTAACTATGGTTCTAAGGATTTTGGATTGAAAGGATTGAAAACATTTGATGTTCGACGGTTTAGCTGTTCCCCAAAGTTCAAGTCCGTAGCAGTAAGCGCTAATACGTTTTGTAAGAGATAATACAATTATTATTTTCTTTATGATCATTAGCCATCATGAAAAATAGAGCCATTGTTTTATTCTTTATTTCGTCCTTGATACACTGCTTTTTTAATTATACATTATTTTCGTTTGAATTTATGAACTTTTTTCCAAACCGTTGTAAAATCCTGAATTTTGGCCGGCATAGACACCTACTGTTCGCCCTGCACAAAAAGGGTTAACGTACACTTAGTTGTTATGAAACAATAATGATGGAAAATATCCACACCCATCTTCATAGCTAAAGAAAAGATATCAATTACCATCATAGATGATCCTTCCCCAAATCACAAAAAATATGACAACTTCATCTGTTTTCACATTGTTTTCAAGTTCATATATATTTTTTTCTAATCTCATTATCATGTTTATTTCTCATTATCATATAACTAAGCTTTTTAATGATCTCAATATTAATCCCACCCGGATATAAGAAAGTCTTAAAACAACATTATCAGAGACTAAATGATTATTGTAGTTATAAGTCACTTAATAAAACCGTGGTTGTCGAGACTAACCGTGAATTAAAAGCAGGATTGGTCAGACTTGAACACACCTTCAAAATAAGTTAGATTGCAATAATTACAGAGTACTGTGATGAATAATAGGACTGATTCTTTATCCACAGTTTTCATTGGAGATGGAATCAAATACTCAATGCTCAACCCTCCCTTTCTTCTCCTAATCTAATAAAGTCAGAACTCTGTTTTATAAAAGCGGATTGAGACCTAAAAGGGTTTTTCGACTTCTACTTCTATTAATAGCTTTGAATTTGGAGTTGAAACTTCACCCATTGTAGTATAGTAAAAATAGCTTAAAATTTGGCTGCGCCTTTAAGTAAGCTAAAATTAATTTTTATCAATGGATTCTTGTGTAAATATATCTGAGAAACGCTATAGTAAATAGTGTACTATTCCTTGGGGGTCAGAATCCCTAACATGACAGATTTTTCAAAATATCCCCCGAATATTTTTAGGTATATTGTCAATACATCCAAACGTATTTCAATGAAATATAAACAATTTAACAGTGCATTTAACAAGTTTTAGTTTACAGTTTACAGGATAAAGTTTTTCAAAAACCAATATTTTGTTCTACCTATAGGAAATCAGTATTTATTGAATTAATTTTTGTAATTGTCATGGATACCGCTGCTCTTACGAAAAGTTTCATTAAAACTACTAAATGGTGTATTTTACAAGCTTTAAATGGAACCTTTATAGACATTTTGCAGTCAAAAAGTCCTTGAAATATGACTCATTTTCAATGTATATTGCACATTGTCATATCCCAGTAAAAATATGAATTCAGAAATTTAAGAATAAAAATACCTAAGATTAATCATACACACTTCACGCAATATCATAACTCTTGTTAGGAACGACATATCCATGTTTGAAATCAATATCTAGGCAGATATAAAATTTAAAGGATTCTATTTGGGCTCTAATATTAGAAAATTTATTCTACTTTTAATACTTATTTTTCGTAAATCAAGTAGTTTTTAATATATTGAGCAGTGAATGAAAAATAAATTAAAATAAAAAATTTTTCAATGAAATGAACCATACAAGTATCTTTATATCGAAATAGTTCAATTCCTACTGTTCATGAACGCTTACTGAAACCGGAATCGCGCATTAGCTGTTGAAAAAATAGTATGTTATCGAAAAAAGTTAAGTTTTATAGGAGTTTAGAGAAACAAAAAAAAAATATGATGAACTTTTAATGGATAGCAATTTTACTTCCGGACATAAGAAATTCAATAACAAAAAAAAATAATCAAATTGAAATTGGTTTGTAATGTCTCATTGTAAATGAATTTCTAGGCAAAAACTTAAATGCATATCTGTATATATCAATATGTCTGTAAAAAAAAAAATAGTTACTTTAAGATCTATAATGATATATACCTCCAGACAAATACTTTAAAATTTATTTTACAAAAAAATGTAATCCTTTAAATTTCACTAATTTACAATGTACTGTTAATACTATGGTAATTATTGACCGTAAACCTTAGGAGTTATAGGAAATATTGGCTTCTTAGACATATGGTAAAGGTTTTATCACCGTATCTTTCAAATAGCTTTAAATTGAAATGCATTGAAAGACATTAGTTTCCAATTATTTTTACGTTAAATTGTAGTTTTACTGCAATATTGGGCTACTATTCACGTCTGAAATGAACTATTGATTTCAGCAATATTGCAAAAAAAAAAAAATTGCCAGCTGTTGAGGAAAGTATCAAGTGAAAAGGATAATCCTCTCTAAGGATCTAAGAAAGGACCTCGATAAATTCAGAAGAGTCCTTGGGACGTGAACGAAAGTGGTCAACCGTGTTTTGTCAATTTCATCTTAAGAAAAAAAAAAGTAAAACCTGCCGTCACTGATGTTTATGCTGGTTCAGGGCGGTCCAGCTTTCGATTCGAATAATCTGCCGTAACATCGACAGTCATAGGTCGATTAGTGATGGCCTCGATGTATCGATTATGGAGGCCACGGCTACATGTTCTAGATAATTTTGGTCAGTTAAAAATGATACTTCAGAATTATTCTATTTGCAAACTTGGTAACAACATATAAGTGGAGCCAAGGAAGAACTTTTTATTACTTTATAAATTAAGTGGCATAAGAAAATATTAAAGAAATAAAGATAATAGGGACTTTCGTGCAAGATAAATCGTGAAATGTTAATTAAAAATAAATTTCCATTTCTGACTGCAATTCATAAGAAAAATACAACCGTGTTTAATTAACATTTTTTAACGTTTTCGATATTTCCGATACTCTGTGGTATTAATACTTTTCAATCATCTGGGCGATACCCTTACGGTCCGATACATCGTGCCCGATGCCAGAATCGATATTTCCCGTCCGATACGAAGTCAAAGTCCTGAATGTAAAAGTACCATTAAATCAAATTACATTCCCACAATAGTTCATCGTTCCCAAGTGAATAGTTGCTTTAATATATTCCAGAACGAGCTATAATTTAAATGTTCACTGTTATTTTAATTATTATAGCACAAGTCTGAGAACTCAGTCTTCAATGAATTTTATAACATGTAATTATAAAAAGTTCTCATCGTAATACAAGCAAGCAATTATATCTTTAGATTGAACTTATTTATAATACATATTATGAAAGAAATGTTTTTCAATCATAATTAAAGATGGGCAAGTTCTATTTTGTTAAAGATGTATTGATTTATTAACTATAGTAATCCAAAACAGAAAATTTCTACAGTTAATTTTGATACCAATTATTTAAATAAAAAGAAATTAGTATAAAACATCAATATATAAAAAAACACATTTAAGTTTCATTTTTATAGTATTCAATCGGTTAATAATCGTTACTTTTTTTTTTTATTACCACAGGAAGATAGCTTATTTATAATTTCTTTATAGGATTTATTGTGTTGTTGCCTTTTTATTCTTTTTACATTTAATGCTTCTAATTTTCATTTAAAACTTGTAAATTTGTCTATACTCTTTCTTCTTTGTGAGTTTTGTATTTCATTTTATTAAAAGTTAGTCACCTTGAAATAAACAGAAAGATTATTTGGCCATTATTTTAGCATTTACTTTCAAGAATAAATTAAGATAGATACATCGCCATTTTTAGATTTAGATGTAAATTAACAAGTGATAAAACAAAATGAATGATAAAATCACATTAAACTGCTAAGCAGCATCATAATATTTAGGGAGATCGGGAAAACTTAAAATATCTAATAACAGAAAAATTGGTCTAAAATGAGACAATAATAATTTTAAAAAATAAATCAATTAAAGTTCATGCAAGTACAATTTTAGAATGGATATTGTTGGCAGTAAAAAAAATTAATAAATAACTAACAGTAATAAAAAGGAAATAAACAAGTGTGATTGTGGAAATGAAGTATAAATTAGTGCACATTACGAAACAACTGATTCATAACGAAGTATTTAATATGAATATACATATGCAAAGATTACAAGGTTACAATAAAAGTTAAAAGCTCCTCTACATTTAACATATAACATGGACTTTGAAGTAGGCTGCTCAAAATCCTATACTTCTATTATTTAGCATGGTAAATCTTTTTACATTTAACGCCACAGAGAAAAGAATCAGATTAGGAAAGATCTGTTTTTATACAGTTTTATATAAGTCTTAAGGTTATCGTGTTACGTTAAGTAATTAGATAAAGTTTTTATAACTAGATAGTTGCCTTATTCTACTCTTTTAAATACATATATTTTTGTGGATGAGCTATGTCCATTTTACTATTTTCTTAAAGTACTCAAGCCATTTCGATATTTTTTTTTACTCTTACTACTGACTCTTCCGTAGATAGATTTGAGATGAAACAGTTACTATCATTAAAAAACCAAATGATAAAAAATCTATTTATTATTTGTGATTAGAATTTATAAAATCAGTAATGAGCAGTGTGGGCGTAGCAGGCTTATCTTTACCCGTCTAATGTCGCTACCAGCCACAGCCCACCCAATGCCTCTACCTGCCACAGTCGCACGTGCACCTTCATCTAAATATTGCCAGTTCCCAATTCTTGCTGATTGAGAATAAGAAGGAATAATTTAATAGATATTTCACGACATTGAAGCTATTTTCCTAATACATTATTTCTCAAATGTATTTTTACGTCGGGGAGAGCGGTAGCACAGAGGTAAGGGACTATGCAACTAAATCCAAGGACACGAGTTCGAATCCGACTGGGCAGATAATTATTTTCTGTTACATTATAGCTGTCAAACTTATGGCTTCTGGAGTCTTCCTACGGTCCACTCATTCATGAAGTAGGTACCATTAATGGGGGAAACTCTGGCGGTTGAGTGTGATCTTGAAAAAATCTCCTACTTGTATAACCGTTGTTCTAAATATAGTGCTTCTTTAAGCTGTTTATATAATTATTATTATTATTTTTACGTCCGAACACCATATCTCTTTTTAAGAAGCAACTACTTGATCAATCGGATTGACAGTCGTCATTCAAAAAAACATACGGTACTGAGCTGGAAGACCAAGACCATTGTTCTATATAACATAGATTACGTATTAGACAAGAGTTTTGATGATTCTATCATTTTACCTATTTACATATTATAAAAAATCTTACGATTTTTGAGGGTGAGCGAAGATGTGGAGAAATTTTATACCTGAGAACGGATGCCCAACTTGACAGTTTTCATCTTTGTGTCAATCTGACAGATAGATACTCCCATCTATGTTTATTTGTTATTTTTATTAATTTTCTTAATGTTTCCTTTTACTTGTTACTATACCTCACCTTTACCATATTTATTTCATCTTCTGTTTACCTTTCTTCACCTACCACTTTACCATGTTTGTAACTAGTTCTAACGAATATTTTTCTACAATTTATTACTCTAGTTCTATATTTAGAATTTCATCAGACTTAGCTGTATCAAATAGTAACTAGGTTATAATCCTCCTATATGTATTCTTCCTAAATTATTATTATTTCTTTTATATATTTAACAAAAAAAAAATTTTTTTTTACATATTTTCGTATTTCCTTTTTATATGTTTGGTCAATTCTTACAATGTTTGTATTTTGTTTTTCATTTAGCCCTGTAAAGTCGGACAAACGTTGGTTAACAATAAATATTTTTCTTTTACTATTTTGATACCTTTATTAGTCAACTATATACTTCCAATATTTAAATAATTATTAGTAAGTGATTTCAGTTTAATTATTTAACTACCAATTAAAAAACACTAGCACTATTTTGTTAGTTCCAAAAGTCTACTTAATACAGAAGCATAAGAAATTCAAAGCTCGTCCTAGGGCCTGGCCTTTCTCCGCTAAAATAGTCTCGTGGACTAGTTGCCCCACTTTCGCTATTAACATTCCTCGGACCATCTCGGCCCGGATTGAATGCTCTCAAGAATGCCGCTAGAGTTTAGTTGCAATTTAGCTATAATAGCTCCTTTTTTATAAATGGAATAGTTGAATTAGATGCAATTATGGAGATGGGCAAGGCTACAGTAATAAAAAAATATTGTATAAGTAAAGATATGATGCAGCTAGTTGCGAATCATATCAATGGAGAGAGGTTATAACTAGCGGCAGTTCACAAGTTACAGCTAACGGCATAGTTTTCATTACCGATACACAGAGTTAGGCAACTATGAAACTAATAGCTAAAATTGCCATGGATACGATATTAATTAATCAATGATTCATTCATGATTAAGGGTCGTATCCATGGCAATTTTAGCTACATATTAGTTTTATCTATAGCTAATTTTTGCCAATCTCTACTGCTTCATGATGTAACTACAACACGTCTAACATAGCGCCACAATAACCAATAGTACAAGAGCCGGGAAGAAAAAAAAGCAGTTATTTTACACCAATATTAGATTACTTTAATGAAAACTATGTATGATTACTAGTCAAAATTGATGAGTCTGCCAAGTATAGGTAGGGGGAATATAAAATGGCGGCTTTTTCAAGACCTTAAAAAACTTTGAGTTTTCATGTAGAACTCTATATATTAGAAACTACCAACAACACTAAAAAATCTAAGAGAATATTATTTAAAGAAGAGTAAATTTGTTATATATTAGCCTAATAGAGCTATTTATGTCCAATAGTTCTCGAGATATAACTGTTTAAAAAAAAAATGTACCGAAAGATTAATAGTAAGTTAATTTATTTTGAGAAATCTATTGTTCAGGAACTGTGTGACGTATAGATGTCTTTTAGCACTCAAATTAAAGCTAGTTTAATGAGCTATAAAGTAGTTTATGACCTTTATCTTCGTAGGAATAATAATTTTCATGATATGTGCTAAAATAAATTGACTTATAGTGGTTCGGACAATAAGTTTGATTTATGAAAAACTTTATTTCACAAACCATAAGACGTACAAAATTAATTTTAATTCGTTAAATTTACTATAAAATAGTTTATAAAGTTTATCGTCGTATGAGTAGTAGTTTTTATGATATTTGACAAAATAAATTCACAAAATGTTAATTTATAATTGAAATACTACACATACATACGTACTAAGCACTTATCATGAAAATTACTATTCCTACGAAAATAAAGGTCTTAGACTACTTTATAGTCCATTAAACTAGCTTCAATTTGAGTGGTAACAGACATCATTTTTCAAAATAAATTTACTGACTACTGATGTTTTTAGTAGGTTCTATACATTTTTATGAAATTTTTTTTGTTTTTTTAAAGCTATATCTCGAGAACTATTGAACATAAATAGCTCTATTAGGGCTTAAATTTTAGAAAATTTACACTACTTTAATTATGTTCTCTTAGATTTTCTATTGCTGTTAGTAGTTTTAGAGATATAGAGCTCCGAATGAAACATTAATTATTTTTAACGTTTTGAAACTGCCGCAATTTTTTATTTCCCCTACGTATACTTACCAGATTCATCAATTTTGACTATTAATTATACATAGCTTTTATTAAAGTAATCAAAAATTGGGGTGAAATAACTGCCTTTTTTCTCCTCTTCGGCTCTTGTACTAAAATGTTATAATGTTGGCAACTATCAGTTATAACGCCACGGAAGTGATTGCGACAGGTCTCTTAAAAGAGCCATATGTATTTACTTTTTGTCATAATAAGGCTGTATTAAAAGAACTTATAAACGCTATTTTTTAAAACATGCCGTTGTTTTGAAATTATTTTTACCAATGAAAGTAATTATAAATAATTCAATCGGAATTTTAAATAGGAAAGTTTTTAGTTGACCTATATAATTAATTGTAGGAAGAAGGTTGACAAAAAAGTTACAAAAATAGCAAAAAATTATTTATTAGTTAACAGCTTTTCGCCCGACTTTTTAGGGCTTCATCAGGGCCAAATAAAACATACAAATGTTTTATTTGTTATAAGACCATAAAAATGTACATAGAAAGTACTGTAAAATTGGGCGAAAGGTTCCTGACTAATAAAACATTTTTTCTTCTAGAAAATTTATCGACCACCAACCAGAACAATTTCTAATAAGTTATTTATTATTTGGGGAATTATCAAATAATTTAATCATAGGGTGCTGTCATTTAGTATATCTATTACTCCTCGATTAATTTTTCATTTCATACAACTTTAAATACAATACTCTTGGATACATAATTCACCATGAGTATTCACAGATTTTTCAATTGGTTTTTAATTAAAATTGAAAGAAAAACTTTTGTTTTTAAATATTGAAATCAGCCAAAGGAACGAGTAATAAATAATTTAGTAATAATAGTGTGTAATAATACACACCGGGTCCTGCCAAAAGAGTCTGTAATGTGATACTACTAAAAATTAAATGAAATATTTATATTACAATATTTTTTAATTATAAATAAGAGATTCTTAAATAATGAGAAGAAGTTCAACAAAAAAAAAAAAAAAACAGGACTCTATCAAAAAAAGCGCCTTGCTCTCTCCCTATCCTTAGCTAAAAAGTAATTTAGTTTTCTTTAGTAAAGAAGGTTCATTGATCTTCACTCCTTACACTATATTGTCCTTTCCAACTTCAAAGGAGTTCTCCGTCAAAGGGTCACAGCTCTTTCGCTCTTTTTCTTTTCAGATCTCAGACTCATCCATAATAGTCGATGACAAGCGAGAAACGATCTATGAGGAGAAATTTCTAGACTTGGAACAATTTTACTTTTATTTTCCTCAATTACAATAAAAAATAATATTTGAGAGATTTGTTACAAAACAGTAAACTTAAAAACTAGTTAAAATAAAAAAGAAGGTATTTCAATAAACAAGAACGCTAAATAATTCATGTCCTCGTAAACAGGTTCCATCTAAGAAGCATAAATTATAAATATGAACACTTATAAAAAATTGTATCCGGAAACGATTTTATTATATAGTTAATGGGGCTATTGTTTACTCACTTTATGACGAGTATCGCAACTTCTAAAAGCACACACCGCATTATAGTGAACACTAACAGGTTAAGAAACTTGTAACAGACTGTGTTTATTGGTTAAAAAATCAAATCTGGAGTCATGAGATATTTAAGACGTTAAGGATCAAAAATGTCAACTAATTTTTCAGTAAAAAATTACATATTTTACTGTTAAAACTAGTCAGTCAGGAGCTCTATCTAAAACCAATAGTTAATGTACCCAGTAGTTAATTTGATAATTATATTTTTATGAAAATTAATTTTGATGAGAACAAAATGACACCCCAGTTTTTTTGGTAGGAGGTTATGTTTCTACATGTTGCAGAAGCTGCCGCGCATGCGTACATTGTTTGTATCATCAACTATCAAGCAAATTCTGAGTTTACTCGAAGTCAGTGGCTACGACAGTTGTCATTATATTTATCAGCATCACCGCGGAACCAGGACTTATTCTTCGTTTCTAATTTGATTAATTATATCTAGTCAGTGCCCTTTAGCGCAGTTTATAGAACCCTAAACTACTAAACTACTGTTTTAAACGTGTAATGAGTAACTCTACAAACTTCTCCCGGCGATCTTTGTAAAGTGTCCAAAAAGTACTCGGCGTTTTTCTCTGCAAAATAATTTTTCACGAAGGTGATTGCCTATACATTTAACGAAAATCCCTGTCCTTCAAGCGCAATTTTTAGATGCAGGAACAAAAATAAGTCGCTTGGGGCTAGATCTGGTGAGTAAGGCGGATGGTCAAGCAGTTCAAACCGTAATTCGTGACGCTGTGTTGTCTTGGTAAACAGGATTTTCTTATTCTGCAAATATGGCCGTTTTCCGCCACAGTTCTGCCTTCAGCTTGTCAAGTAATGATGCGCAGTAGGCTACGGTAATGTTTTTCCTTTTTTGAAAATATTCGATTAAAATAACTCCATGACTATTCGAAAAAACAGTAGCCATCACTTTCCCAGCGGAGAAAATAGTTTTTGCTTTTTTGGAGCCGGTTCTCCCTTTGCCACTGTTTGGAATGTATTTTTGTTTTGGGCATATAATGTGTATCCAAGTTTCATCTACAGTAATTAATTGGCACAAAATCTCAGATTTATTGTGCTCTTAACTATAGCAACAGAGCGTTGGAAATGTTCAGTCGAAAACATTTTTGGTCTAACGTGAACAAACGTGGCACCCAACGTGCGGACAGCTTTCTCATATCTAAATGTTGATTCACTACAAAAAATTAGTATACACTACAATAATCAGACCAATTTGGACATATGGAATTGAGCTCTGGGGGTCCACCAAACCATCAAATTCTTCCCGGATCCAATCGTTACAATCCAAAATCCTACGTAAAATCATTGATGCTCCTTATTACGTCACAAATAAACTCATTCACAAAGACCTTAACATCCCATTCGTTGCATATTTGACCCAAAACAGATATGCGTCTTTTCATTCCAAACTCCTTAACCATCCTAACCCATTAATTCTTAAACTTTCATCCTTAACAATCCCTGATAATCCTCCGAGACGCCTGAAAATAATATGGCCACAGTACCTTCTAATTTAAATTAATGTTTGAAGTACGACCAATGGCCACGTTTAAATTCAGCTGCCCAAAATTTCACTGTGGTAAATGATGGTGCAGAGTCCATATACACAGAATCTAACTCATATTTGATTTGCGTAGGCATATTGCCTTTCAAAAACAAATATTTAATGACAACTCGATTTTGTCCGTTTCCTTAAAACACTTACTAAAACGACTGTTAGTTATATAAACACTGGTTCAAAATGGCTGAAACTTTGGTGGGTAATTATCAACAGATGAAAAACGAAATTCAATTACGTTTCATTTACGAGTGCTGCCATCTGCACATTACGGTCGGAAACTTTTCAGACCACCCTCGTATACTGATATCAAAGTTTCAATAGTATTCAATTAATGTATATACATCCTCAAATATAGCAATAGTGAAGCACTGTCGGATCTGCTATTTACTATATAGAATAAAATATCAAATACGACTGAGCCCTGATTACTTATTTCATATCTCTATTTAACAAGTCATTAATTTGAAGGAGGTGGGACAATATTCATTAAGCCCAGTAATTCCTGAATTCTTTAACAAACAAAAACACTTTCTTTTTATTTACAAAGGTTTAAAATTTTCTAGATTATCTATAGAAATAAAAAAATGTCGACTAAATGGAGTCACACGGGACCAGAGCTGCGATAAACTCTTCGATTTGTGGGATCGATTTGTTTACTCGATCCTGGCACAACAATTCACCATTATTTATAAATAAGGTCTCGGCTTGTAGAGATTTCAATTTAACGACTTGGATAAAGTTATTTTTAGAACTAGAGTTGTTAGATAAGGAGGTTATGGTTCTTTTTTATTTAAATTTTATCTGTTTAGTTTTTTCTAGAAATACCATCCTCCTTCTTTGGCCTCAGTATTTCTTTATTTATTTATGGAATATCTTATTATTTCAAGATGCCTTCGTTTATTTTCATAGATTTCGAGTTACTGGTAAAATTTTCAAAGGTCAACTCCAGATTCTTGACGAACTTGAAAAACAAGCTTCCTCCTTACAAGAAAAACACATAAATTACCTTCAAATACCATCTTAGATATACTCTATTTTAAAACTCCAAAGAGCTTAAGAATTTTTCAGTGTTTTTCACGGCAGTCTTCTGTTAGTGATAATACAAGTTATTACGAAAAAAGATTATTCATCAGATTTTATGTCAATAATAGATTTTATTCTTCACACATAGCGGTCTCGTCAACAAACATGACGTATAATCAGTAAATAGCGTGCATTTTTTTTTTTTTTATATTAATGTCTATGAACGTGCAATCTACTTCTTTGGAAGTGACAAGATATCGCTTCTTTTTATCAATAGTGGCACATCTGATAAAGTTTATTTTATTTTGTGTATGACGTATTCTATACATTGTAATGTAGGCTGCGTTTACTTCCTCCTAAGAAATTCCTATCTACGGTAATATCTTTGGAACACGTCTAAAAGAAAAAAAAGAAGTGATATCACATGTTAACATACTGGGTATAACCATAAGCCAGGAAATGAGACGTATAAAATCGGAGTGGAATGAAATCTCATCAATTTTGAGCTATACCAGAAACGCAATATTATTGCTGCCTTCAGCTGAATCCGCGTCTGATGCAAAATAATACTCCAGACCCCCTCCACTTAATAATACAAGTGTTTTATTTTTTCAATAACATTATTAAATGTAGTTATGTATTATGAAAATGAAACTATACATTCTAATTAAAAAATTTTAAAGTTTTAAATAAAATACGACACAAAGTAATTGTTTTCATTACAACAGCTCATTAACTAATACTACTTATTTATTACACACATCTCGAATCCAATAAAAATTCAACACTTACTTATCTCTTTAAACTATAAAACAATTCATATTTGTAATTTAGACAACTTTGTAAACCTGGACCTGTACACAAATACAGTGTAATCTTGGTAATCTGATCTTTGTTGCTAGGAGCACTCCAGTAATCCGAACTAGCGTAAAAAAAAACTAATTTTGTTTAGAAAACTTAGCAGGCAATAATCTTTTTGTTTTCTAATAAAATTGCACATGTGTAAGAGACATTTCTAACTTCCTGATCTATAGGCAAGTTATTGTAATCATCATTGAAATTGAAAGCTAAAATTTGTGCAGTTTCAATATCGGTTAATCTAATTTCAATGAAAGTGTTCATAATATATTGTGTTCGAATCAGAAATAAATTATATGTATTGTGTAAATCATTTGATTCTGTAAAACTAATTTAATTAATAGTAGAAATATGTATTATACAAATTTTGTTAGTGAGCCCATTTTGTTTTCTTATTACCTTTTAAATAAATAATTTGTGAAAGCAAGATGCTTACTTTTGATTTGACGTTTATTTATTTTAGGATCTAAAGAACCAGACTTTATTAAAGTATATCCATACATAATTTAGCAAAAATATTTATTTATGTTATCAAACTAATCAAATACTTATTTTTTCTTAAAAATAGAATATTTAATCTTAAAAAAGGGGGCCTAGTTATTATACATATTTTCATATTGATATTAAAAAATGTCTATAACAATTTACAATACACCTTGTTAAACACAAAAGCGTAACCGTGAACACGTAAATCTTAATCCGAAATTTTTACTTAATCTGTTAAGTTGGTTACCGTATTCCACCGCCCCGGCCGATGTAAATTTCAACATGGAGTACTCTTTTAAATTCACTGCCTCCTTAATTGTGTACTCGTAATTTAATGAATAATTAATAAGAACATTTCCATCCTGAGGCTGATTACAAACAAAAATCCACTTGTTTCTCGAAGAAAGGCGACCCTTTCTCGCCATCCATTTGCATAAATTGTCTAAGAATAATGTTCCATACATTAGGGAGAGAAGTATAAAAGCCTAGAATCTTCTGCGTTGTATTTTCTTTCTGTTTATTCATTGTAATTTCCTGTGCTACGAGGAAAAGAAAATTTGTTCATGATTCTTCTCTTTCTGGTGCCTAGAAAGTTTAAAGAAAGGATTTTTAAAACTCTCTTTGTTTAACAGACCATTAAAATTATTTAAAATAATAAAAATAATATATATTTTTAGCTTTGGGTATTAATTTTATAAATTAAAAAAATATATATTTAGTCGAAAATTTAATTTTACAATCGTGTTAAAAAAACGCATGATTTATATTTTTGCACCATTGAGAACCCAACGCTACACACCATTGAGATCCTAGGTCGCGCCATGTGGTCTTCTTAAAATCATATCGCTGCTTTCTTGAATACTGGCACTTCTAAAAAACAAAGTTTGATTTTAAAATGGACGTGTTCTGAAGATACTATCATAGACAGTGGTTTCTTTCTCTACTGTTGTCTCCCTTTAGACCATCCCAAAGCTAGGACGAACTGCTGCTCCACACCTGCCTACCCTACTAGTAAGGCAGGGGAAGGTGGAAATAAATAAATAAAATATATAGCTCTAGTTTCTTTGGGGCCAATTCAGTAGTTTCCTTTACACCAAATCATTCTACTTCAAGAACGACAAACGATCTATAACCACTGAATATGGCATTTCAGACGTACGAGGATTTATATTTTTTCACAAAATACGGAATCCCTGATCAAGTAACACGGGTTGAAATCATAGCTTACTCCAATGGGAGGTCGGTGTGAGTTGCTTCCAGTAGATAGTGGACCACGTAAACCCGGAGGAGGGGGTAAAAGTGGCTTTCTGAATTACTGAACCCTATACACGTTTCTGGATATTGATTACCTATCCGAAGCGCCTCAGCCCTGGCCTAAATATGATAAATATTTATTCTATATTTCGAAATAGCCCTTCAAGTGATTGAATTATATATAGTCTTTAATCGATCTATTAACAATAAATGTTTCGCTTGTTTGCTATTGAAAGGAATATTGCCGATAACCCCCTATATCTCTCCTAATAAGGTCGGAATACCAGGATCTGGACAGCCTAATATTTTCCGTTCCATGCTATCTAAACGTGCTTTTGTTTTGTTTCAGCCACAATCAAATAGATTGCTTCCGAATTAATTATTTTTGTATCGACCTTTGACTCAATATTGTTTGAGTAAACAGTTATTTTCAATCTAATCATAATAGTAATGTTGATAGTCAACTAAAAATTTAATTAGATTGTCATTCTAAATATAGAAAAGAAAAAACAACATCTTTATTCTAAGACAAACCCCTATATGAATAACCGAAATGTATATTAATTATCTTTTGTTTTATTTTGTATCGCCTTATTTGATTTATTTATTTTAGTGGAAATTATTCGTTGTCTGCTTATTTATATTGCGTTGTCTCTCTTTTTTTTTTTGACTGGTTTAGAAATAAAACAATATAAGAAAAAACAAGACTGGAACAGCTGATAGAAAATATACATAAAAAGATATTAACCTGGTTCGGCCATGTGCAAAGTATGCCGATCTATAGATCCTCAAAACTATGGGGGCAAAGACTGAGGGAAAACGACCACGCGGACGTCCGAGGAATAAGTGAGAGGACATCATATCGGATCTGGCAAGGAACAGAGGTGATACCCTAAGCGAAGTCAAGAAGTTGGCAACAAAAAGGGAAGATTTTAAGAAATGCATCAAGGCTATAAGATATATGGGTTGGTTAAAAATGAAGACTTTTCTAATGTTTATATTTCTTTTTTTATTACCTATATTTAATATTAATGATTTTTCGTTTAAAAATGAAATAAACGGAACGAGTGGTCTTGAAATATAGCCATATGCAGAAATGAGTTTGTTGGATACTTGAGAGAAAATAGTAGAAGGAATTATATAGGAATCATTTCCACAATGAATTCCCTGAAACACCCAAACACACCAGTTCCTGATCTTACTTCGTTATAGGTATCTGAAAATAAGATGGCCTCGAGACCTTCTCTTCTAGAAAAGCCATTGGAGTCCTAGCAATGGGTAAATTCTTCACTTGTCAGCATCATCTCATTGTACAATGAAATCTTTTTTATTAATTATATTTTTTAGTTTTTACAATCGTAAATTTTAATAAATGGAGCAATTAAAAAAATTAACTTATGGTTAGTGTGCCGCCAAATTTATAAATTGTTAAAGGTGTCCCTTCACGAAAAAAAAGTTGAAAATCGTTGATATTATTACACAAAAGTGCATGTGTTAAATGTGTTAGTGCATGTGCGTTTCGTTAAATCGCGAAATGCAGTAATATGCATCAATTGTCGGATTGAGTGCACTGCACGGCCACGGAGAGCAATTGATATAACAGTGGAGTGTTCTCCAAATGAACCGTTATTCAATATAGAGACAACTCGCCTCATTGCCAAGCTTTCAGCAGTGATTATGTCGTTTTGTTTGTTAGTTCTAATAAAGAGTGCAGTGGCCCCAGATTACTCTCATTACGTTCTTAGAGATTCGTATCGTTGCATTGTGGAAATGGAGGTAAAAGAAGTATAATGTAGTTGACCGAAGATTACTGATTGGAGAAGATGGTATTGGGTGCGGTCAGCAAAGTAACAACATAAACAAAAAAATATTTATTTATGCCGATGTTTCGACCTGATTTTCAGGTCTTCATCAGGGCTATAAAAACAAAAAGACAACAACCATCATTTAGAGAGAAAATAAAAATTATATTATATAGACTAAAAATTTGGAAATATACACAATAATGGAATGAAAATATAAATTAGTTGATTACTAACTATGGACAAGACAGTAGTAGATTGATTACGTTATTATTTATATACATATAAATGTGAGCAACAAATAAATGATACAGTGGAAAGAATCTATAAAGAATTAGTTAAAGAAATTAGGAAAGAACGCCGGCATAAATAAATATTTTTTTGTTTATTTATGTTGTTTCTTTGCTGACCGCACCTCCTCCCCCCTCCACACCATCTTCTCCAATCTAAAAAGTAGTATAAATCAGAGACATCGCAAAGAAGGGGCAACAATATTTCAGAAAACTCAATTTTTTTTTGTCTCCCCGATGTTATATTTGTCTCAGTAAACCTTTTGATTTTAAAAACTGAAACTCCAATTTTACTGCTTTGTCATTATCTCTTAGGGTTTTTTTAAAGTATCCGAGTTTAATCATAAGCTATTGAAGAGTAATGTGAAATATGAGCATTCTTGGAAAATATGGCTAATTGTCAAAATGTTGGTGCAATGCTGACAGTTCGGAGGCGTTTGTTTTGAAATAAGATAGGAGTGAGTGAGCCTTGTGTGACCTATTCTTAGACCTCCTGTCGTAGTGATTACTGAACTGTCATTTGAGTATGTAGCTCATTTCAGAAGATATTTTACTATTGTCGGTTTGTTGGTTTTTAATAGTATTACTGCCATAGTCTTTTTCATTGTAATTATGTGTGTAAAAATTTTTAATCAAAATTTTATAAGTAGATTTTGTGTTCACCCATACTGCGCACCACTGAACAAGCGAGGCGAGGGTGGGGGACGAGTAACCCCCCTCTAAATGAGCTTTCAATCGCTTATAGCACCTCAGAAAAAGTTCAGTCTGTTCTGGGAATTGTACTTGATTGATCTGGAGTCTAAATATCGATTCTAACTTGATAATGGTGAACCGCAAACAGCCCGTCAGCAGTTTTATATATTTATTTCATTCAATGAAAAATAAAACTGAACAATTAATAATTGTAAATTTATTAATTTAAACACATTTTTTAAAAAATTTATATATTAATATAAATATATTGATTGCAAGTATGATATCATCTGCCTTCTATAACAGCAGTTCGGAAGTATAAATAGCGGGCCTAGTAGAATTTTGGCAATCCCAGATGGGGAATCTTCTTTCATCTCCTAAACAAGGTCGAACCACTTCGTAGTAGAAGAGCACCATTCCCTTTCATCTCGCCTCTTGGTTACGACTCTTGCTCTTGACGAGAGCCTGCAATCAGATCTGACATTCTTCTACGTTCTTAATAATAAATTTCGTAACACGGTAGTATTCTCCAGACAACAATAGACAGAGGTTATCGAAACATATATTATACTGTGAGGGTCAGATAAACCACTTATTGCCATATTAGGTTGCAGCAAAGGTCATTTCTTTAGATCACTTTAAAATCACAAATTAAATATTTATTCATTGTTATAATATCATTTATTAATATTTACAAACAACATTAAAATTACAAACAACCTATACCAAATTAAACATGTGGACACGAATTCCAGAACAAAAATATTATTATTGTTTTTCAATTTTTTTCATTTACCAATATTTCTGGTATAAAAAAAAAATATTCAGGACAATAAATTAAATAATGTAGTGTAAAACAATTTTAAACTATGGTTATATTGATGACATGTTTCAATAGGAAAATTGAAAATATGACAAATATGTGGATTGTAAAGGTGCATGAGTATGGAACAATTGTCCCGAAACGTTGGACAGTGAAAAATGTAGAATAGGTTATATTCATTTTGGCAGTTTTTTTTACCTCAAAAATTAAAAAAAAAAAGTATATTGCAATTCATAGTAATTTCAATTTCATGAATAGCACTCTCAAAATAAGTACAAAATATATGTGGCCGTTATAATCGAGGAAGTTTAGGCGTCACCTTAGCAACAGCATTATTGCAGCGCCTTTACAGTGTCGTCGATTCGATTCAGCAAGGGTCAGGTTGAGTTTTATTTTGAGGGGGCCCCAGAGAGTTAAAACTCAACCTCCCCCCCCCCATCCCCCCCCGTTCTAGTTATATAGATTGGTTAACTATAGGCCACCCTCCTCCAACGCATGCTAGAAATAACTAGGTTGGAGTTTAAAAGCAGTGCCAAACATTTTAAAATTTACTCGGTGAACCGCAATTTTTATGGCTATGGTTTATGGACTTTATAATATAAACCCAGGCTAACAGAAATAAAAAATCCTGAACATTACTGAGAATCGAACCCATATCTTGATATCTTGAGAGGCATGCCCCCTTCATAAAGATCAAGCTACTATCAATAAAAGATGATTTCATAAAACATCAGCTGATACGTAAGTTATCATATTTTTATTATCAGCTTTTGTTTTTTTGCAAGCCATTCATTGCAGTGTAGTGGTTGCTGACTCATTGTTCAAAGTATACAAATAGATTCTATAAACAAAGTCTTACAAATTTCGCCAATTAATCCAATTGCCGCTTGGACAACGGCTGATAAAAGCAATTGAGAGGAATCAACAGTTTTGAAATTGTGACGACGTTCGGTAAACAACGATAAAAAGGCTCTTCGAGTGCTCGACAAACCTCACACGCTAAATTAGGACTTTAATAAAAACAGGTCGCAAACATTCTCATATTAGTTTTCGAACAAAAACAAATTCGAGTGCTTTCGTAATTCATGGCTGAGATTGAAGCGCCCAGTTTCGCTAGAAATGTGGACAAAGGTGAACATGAAGTGACTATCTATTTTCAACAGCCATTTTAATTTTATTAAGACAAACTAAAAAAATTTTACGAACATAAAAGGTTTTTAAAAAACAATAAGCAACTTATTTTGATTTGCACATATGTGTATAAAAATATATATGAAGAAGAAATGAACGAAGAATATAATTTATAATTCAAAATATTGCGCATACACTTATATTGTGCGTATTGACATACTATTTTTCGATTAGAAAATTTACAAACTCAGAAAAAATATTTTCGAAAATCAAACAATGAACTTATGTAAATGGAACCTCAAATGTGTTTTAATTTTTGAATAAAATGTTTTTTTCGGGTTTTATACATCCGAACAAAGTTTTTACTTTTGTGGGACCACCAGTCAACGCCCCAGGCCGGATTCGAACCGGCACCGCCATCGACATCAAATTTGTAAGATTGTGTCTTAACCACTGAGCTAAAGGTGGTCCTATCTATATATAAGTTTTTTTTTTCATTTATTTATTCGTTTATTTGTAAACTGATCTACTGCTGTGAATATTATGTCTTTGGTTTGATTTTACATTGTTTTCTAATGATAAATTCATTTAAGTTGTTTAACGGCTCGAACGAGGGTAGCGGATCACTGGGGAGGGTCTGAGAGAGTGAATAGGGAAAATAAAATTGTCAAATGGAATGAAATTGCTAAATAGAAAAAAAGTAAAAATATTTGTATTTAGTGTGTAGACGAGTATTTTATGTAAACGGAAAAAAAATGTGATATGCTGTGTATTCTTACAACCCAATGTGTTTGGCAGCATGGCTAAATAAAGTATTTCTCTACTACATAAGCCAGCCCTAATTACAACTATATACGAAATATATAGTAAGAAACAGTAATGCGATCGTGAACAATTTTTCCCCTGAGTCCAAATAACTAAATAGCACAGCATACTTAGACGTGTGTGTGTGTTTAAATTTAACCAATTTTTATTACCAATGGCAAAACTATAAATTAGCATTAAAAATAATAGCCAAATAAGTTCGCTGTTTCAACGTGAAATCCAATAATCTTAATTATCAGCTCGGTCTTATTCGAATTGAAATAGTTTAAATGTCAAAAAAAAAATATCTTCCTCTAATATTTCTTTAATTTTGTTTATTTGAAATAAATAACCAATTTTCATTAACAGAAAAAATGAAAAATTTATAAATACAAAATATTTATCTATTTAATGTATAACTAAAGGAGAATAATAGGTACAGCAGTTCGAATCGGTAAAAGCCTATACCGCGATATATCTCTCCCGATGAGGATAGAGAAGACCTACTTAGATACATGTAACATCTTCGTTATCTCCAGTTATACTGTTGTATTCTTAGCACGAACAAAGTTGATGTTCGTTTCTACCACCACAAGAAACACTAAAATATGAATTTTTACAGCATCAAAAAATTGTTCAAAATTTCCCCCTTCCAGGATTATGGGTTAAAGTTGTGTTTGCAGAAGAGAATTTTTTTTTCGTATTTCTCTCAAAATCCATTTTTGAATATTTTTGGTTATTGGAAAGCTAATTTTTTTTTTAAAATTTCGTTTCACATAAATGCTATCGTAAAATGAGTACTTTTTACGATGGTTATAAAATAAGAAAAACTACTAATAAACTATTCCACCATAGTTTTAGTGACTACTGAAAACAGTTGCTTGAAATCCAAAACTTAGCTTTAATTTAGTTAATAAAAAAACCAATTCCATCTAAAAAGACCATTTTCCTCTTCTATTAACACTTGGATGGAATCAAAATTTGCCACATAGATTTTACTGTTTCTAAGGAAATTCAATTGTTTATTTGTTCTCCTTTATTTTTAATAATAATCAAGTAACTTAACATTGAGAAATAATTCTACGATAGTTGCATAATCATATGTTTCTTTTTTTAATATTATATAATCAAATTTCAGTTAAATTCTAAATTTCATTTTTTCTACGATGGTTTACAATTTGTAATATTCAATCAACTATTGTGATAACCTTTTACGATAAGGAATGAATTTCCTGTCAGTGGGGAAATGAAAAAAAAAACATCGTTAACATAACCGACCATTGATAATTAAATGGATTACTATCGAAAGTACGCAGTAACCAAAGTCTTGTCCGGTCACTAATAACGTCAAGCCGACGTTATTAGAAGATAAAAACATGACAACTTACAGATATTCATTGTAATTTTATCTATTGATAATATGAAATTTAATCTTCGGGAAATCCTTATTTTATGTTACGTGTTTTTTATTTTTAATAATTAATAATTTAATTATTATTTTTTTATAGAAATCATTTTTTCTACTATATTAAACTAAAGTGTCCATTGGAATAAATTATAGCAGTTATTATAATATTATTAATTTATAAGCAGATTTTGTGATTATATACCCCGAAAAAAAATTTCTGCCTGGTTATTTTCTTAGAGGGAGGAATATAATGAAGGGGGCAAGCAGGCAGAAAAAGTGAAGCCAAAAAGGCGGGCCTTTGTGACGATCAGAGATATGACAGGGGAGTAGGGGAAGAGTGCGAGCCAATTGCTGGCTGCCTTCTGTTTAGACTACAATGGTTGAAATTTCTATTAACCAAAAAATAAACATTCCTTTCGTGGGCGTGGCCTTTTTAGCTTCAATTTTGATTTGGAAGAGAATAGGGTTGTGCCACCCCCTGGTTATTTCTGACATATAGAGGAATCTTTACAGGTTATTACCCTATTATAACCAAGGTTCAGGTCAAATAAAAGTGGACCCTTTTCCAGAATCGAAACGGCTCTACTGCAATCACGAGATTGCTAAGAGGACATCTTAACTCCCTAGACTACTGACAAAATCGATTCAGAAGTCACTTCCCATCTAGAACCTGTCACCATAACTGAAACGTCTCTTAACTGGGACTATATCATCAAGGCTGCCATTTTAGGTATTCTTCTTCGGGCGGCCGATGGAACTAAAATTATGTTGAAAATTGAATTTTAAAACAATATTTTCAACCGATTTTCTGAACAGCTTTGTTTGCGATTTTAGCCATTAGGAAGTCTTGAATCAAACAAAATGTTCGATATAAATTCTTCTTAAAATTTCATTTTTCATTAGACTCCGTAAAAAGAATCAATCACCCCATCGCAATTGAAATTTAAGAGATAGGTGCACCCACACGAATTTTTTTTTTCGTTTTTCTATCAAAATCCATTTTTCAATGTTTCAGGCAGAAAAGGTGAAGCTAAAAGGGTGGGCGGTACATGTCTTTTAGGGGCATGAAGTACAGGAAGTTTTACAGACTTACCTATTAAACGCAACGTGAACATTCCTTTCGTAGGCGTGGCCTTTTTTGCTTCTCTTTTGCTTAAAAGGAGAGTTACGTAACCCCCCTGTCACTCACATGCCATTCTTAAGGGACCCCTAAAAAGTCAGCCAGAATGACAGTATTCATTTAAAATCTGAGGTGCTTGGCTTCAATTATGACTTATTTTATTGTCTCTTTTACTAATTTATTTTATTGGTTTATGCCAATTAAACGTTATGTCGTAATAAACGAATTTCCTCTTAGAGGAATATACAGTAAAAAAGGAGTACCACTTTACACAGATTAATTCTTTTTTTTCGAGTATCATACGATTGTACAAATAGTTAAGTTAATCCCTACTTTAGTTATCTATCTTTGTAACTCAAACTTCATGTTATCTTATCATTATTACGCATTTTACTTAGCTTGCAGGTCTCCAATCTGCAAAAGTAATTTATTATGAAAAGAAGTGATAAGTGTAAGATTATGCCAATGCTTAGAGAATACTTCTGATTAAAAGGGAGTCGAATTTACAAGTTTTGGGTTGGTGTTAAAATTAGTATGTCATAAATTGGCCGAAATAGGTTAGGTTTTTAGACGCTAAACCCACTGAAATTTTCATTGAAAATTCACATTTTCTAATATAATAGTAAACATTCATTAAAATTAGAATCTGTTTCCATGAATGTATTAATTAAAATTATATTATTTTTGTAAAAGTGTGACACAGTAAATTACGGTCTTTTCCGGTCATTCCCCTTTCTTTACATTTAAAAAACTGGAATTAAAAAAAAAAGTCAGTGATTATTATAAAGTATAAAACTCTTTTTTTTTTAATTTATTTATTTAATGTAATTTACAACTGTACAAAATAATACAATGAGTAAATATGTTGTATGTTTCATTGGATGCGGGAAGAATTTGATGGTTTGGTGGAGCTCCAGAGCTCAATTCCATATGTCCAAATTGGTCTGATTATCGTAGTGTATACTAATTTTTTGTAGTGAATGGGAAGTTTAGAGTGTTTGTCAAGTAAGTGTTGTAGCAATCGGAATCTACGAGCAGTTTCTTGTCGTTTCAGTCTTTTGTGTAGATTCCAAGTAAGTCTCTTGTATAAAACTCATAAATAATAATCACTGACTTTTTTGTTTTTCATTTACTGACATTTGTATTTTAATCAATGAACAGGAATAAATTATCAGGAATTCGGCTCACTGTGCATCAGTGACAGATAGTTTTGGAAACCGGAGAAACGAACAAAGTTAAATATTTTATTAAAAAAAATTATAAAATTAACAAAGAGGTAATCAGAGGTCATTAATCTTTGACATTGCCAAAAACAAAAAAATTAAGATAATTCTAAAAAAAAATTTCACTTTGTTTATCAACACAACTGAAATAAAAAACAAACAATATAATCATAAAACCATTATCAAATTCGTATGATTCTCACCTTCCAAGTTTTTCAAGTTCAAATCTTCGGCTGAAATCTCGGAAAATTTAATTCATAAAGAAAATAAAACAAGATAGTCATCATTATTTATTTTATTTTTTTGCACTGCAGAAAGGTTATCCAATAGTACAACAGTAAACCTCGCAATCTTCACGAGACGTTATGTAAACAGTATCTCTTGCCTTCCTTTCATCAAAACATTTTGAACACGAATATAATGCATGGTAACAACAATCTCAAAGTAAAAAAGTTTTATAAAAAAAAAAAAGTTTTTATTTTAGGACGCATTCGGGATACCTATGGGTAGTGAAGATAAGGAGTAAATACATAAAAGGATATTTCAGGTATTGTCGAACCTGTGGGAATGTGAATTAAGTTGACGGTCAGAGTGCAGACGGTAAAACCTCAATTAAAAACTATTTTTAACTATTTAAGTACCGAGAGTCAACGTTTCAATCCACAATGCAGATTTTCATCGGGGCTAAAAAAAATACAGAATAGTAGAGGTTAATGTAAGACAATAAGAGTGTAACACACTCAACTTATAAATGTATTGTCAATAATAGTGGAATTGAGGTCGTTGTAGCTAAGGGAGTTGAAGCTTCACTTTAGCAACCTCAGAACTGCAACGGCACCATTTAATTCTGGCCTGGGTGGGTTGAGTTTAATATCGTGACGATCCTGTGGAATGCTAAGAAACCCTACTTTTTCCTATGTTAGAAACGACAACGTATGAGGTAAAAAAAAATGTTCTGAATAGATAATTGCTATCAACGACAATTACGAGAATTTTGCACTTCTTAAGTAACTTAACTTTACTTATTTGTAAGAGTAATTGTGTTTACACTTAGCTTATGGGTTAAAGAACTTTCATGTTTTGCATTGCAGAGAAGTTTGAACACACTCGAACAAATTAGAATATTTCACTCAAACCTCATAATAGGAACTGTCAATAATTTATATGGCCACCACTGTTTTACAATGGGGTTTTTATTTCCATGTCACATTAGCACTCAAATTTCCCTTAGTCGTGTGGTGCAGAATTGTACTTATATGTAAATATTTATTAGCTATTGCTTTTTTGTGACCCAATTACCTCAATTCACTCTTTTTCTTTTACAATAATTATATACAATTTACCGTTTTCATATTTTGTTTAATTACTGATTAAATTTGTTTGTTTTTTCAATAAATTTTATTAACCTTTTATATTTCATTGACCACGTAGCTGAAATTACCATACAAATAATATGGTTGTTTGCATGAAATCAGTAACATTTATTGAGTTACTACAGAAGGATGGGAAATTATTATGTATTAATGTTTATTTTATTAGCCTTATATACAAGTCTGTTTCACGATTTACAATTCAAAATATATTTATATCAGGGTTCCGAAATAACTGCCCTTTTATTTTTTTATTTTTAAAAAGTTCTAGTTCCAACTTATTCTTATTCTTAGGAACGTTTGTAAAACTGTTTTTGCAAGAACAATTTTTTGTTGTCTATAAAGTTCTTACGAGAATTCTGCTTGGAAATAAAATAACTTTGAATAACATAACTATTGAATATCCTTGGAAATAAAATAACTTTTAAGATATTGTATAATGAATGATTTTATTATTTTATATTTTTGTTATGATGAAACATTTAATTATAAAAGATTCAATCATATTTTTATTTTTTTGATTTCTTTCTGTATGCCTATCTAATTAAAAATACTTTTAATATGAAGATCCTCATAAAAGAATGCCAAGTCGTATCCAAAAAACAAAATATGAATTCAAATACTCAAAATGTTTAGTAAGCAGTTTTAGTGAGAAGTTAAGTTAATTGAATTTTTGTCTATATTTCTTAGTTATTTTTTTTTTTTTTAGTTTCGATAAAAGGACTGGTTGAATATTCATAGTAGGATTGTTAAACTAAAACCTAAAAACAGTCCAAGAACCGTTGCGAATTCGGCTTTAATTAATTTACCGATTTTTTTTTTATGTTATTATCATTCCTTAAAACTGTTATACGCATTCGAAAAGGTAAATACAACTTGTAATTATTTATTTGGTTTTCTCATCACTTTTTTTTTTTTTAATCTTCAGGAAAACTTTTCTGAAAAACTGTATAATTATCAAGTCCATCTATAAATTATTAAAAATAGCTCCCATATAACCTTTAGGCTTACTTGTAGACTTATATTATTTACGATTATATATTGATAACAACCGTTATATGAATTGAGAGAAACCACTTATTTTTACATTTTTATGTTATTACACGAACTTTAATTACTATTATGCTATTAAATATATTATCAATTTAATTAAATATATATTATAATTTAAAAATAATAGTATGAGGCCCAAAACAGACTATAAAAAGTAATCATAGAATGAGGTTAAACCCTTTCAAGTAAAGAAATGACCACAGTCTAATATGCAAGGGAATAATATGAAAATGGATAGTCTACAAAAAAAATATAATTTAAAATTGAAGCTCTATTAAGCTCTATATAAATTATGGATTTTGACATTACTCTCAAAAATTACTCTACAACAATATCATTTTCAGGATTGCGGATATAAAATTTAATAATCAGGACAAAAAAAGACATCAAGAATTAAAATATTAGTTATTACTTGTCTTTTTTTAATTCATACTGTTTTTTAGCAATCTTATATTGTGTTCAAAGATAGGTAGGACTTAACTACAGCAAATATAATAATTAGTAGATGGATTAGACTATCGAGAAGTTCTCCGTTGTCCAGAAGATGAAATAAACGAGATAAGAGGTAATGAGGGTTTCTCTCCTTGAAAATTATAAAAATAATGTTATACCTTCAGCCACAAATTAAATAATGGAGATAAATACCTGTTAAAAATTAGAGATTTATAATTATGGAACTCCTCAGATAATAATAATCTCTGAAGTCGTAACTCATAAAATTATTAGGTAATATCCGAGTAAGCAAATGTTTTCTCTTCTACGATAATCCCTACGAAGGATACGGAGGCGGATAGGAAGCCTAAGGCCGTTTACGCAACTTGAGGACGGCAACTACGAGATAATAAACAGCTGATTAGATAACGCGAGTAGAGAAATGGAAGCGGGAGGAGAAGAGAAGCTCAGTTCACTCGAGAACGTTCACTCAGCAACATCAACTCAGATGACGATGACAATCTTCAAGGGAAGTCGTAAAGTATCTTCAGCAGGACCGATGGTACACAGGTCCTCCAGGGAGCACAGGCCCATCCACAGGTTCTTGAGAAAGATGTCCTTCTCTAGGGTGAGTCCCAAAGATGTTCTGTAGGTTATAGGTTATAGGGCTTATAGGTTCTCTCATCATTAGTCTAATATATAAGATTATAACAATAATATTCAAATATAGTATGACAACTAGCCTTGCTTCTTGTTCAGGAATCATTTATAATTATTTTTTATTAATTTGTAGGAATAAATGTTAAAAACAAGTGAAACGTATTTATTTATTTTTTTAAAAAAGTACAAAATAAATAGCCATAATGCCAATAGTAACATGGCTAATAAATAAAAAATCCCTTAATGTAAAGAAATAAAAAAATTAAGAAAGTTAAAAATTTTTAATAATTTTTCGTATCATAAATTAAAAGCTACAGATAATTATTTGTTTAGTTTAAATTTCAAACGATATTACAACAATAATTTTTTTTTTTTCGGACGATTATTATAACTGTATTTTTAATTGATTATGAGAGGATGGGTCATAAAAAGTACGTAAAAAATAAAAATATATATTTAACAGCCATATTATTTTACAATTTTTTTTTGGATGGCCAGCATTTTCCTATACAAATTTCTTTTCACATTTTTTGTATATCTATTTCTTTTATTTTAATCGTCGAAATGCAGTACATGATTGACTTTTAACATTTCTTTAAACTGTTCCTATTTTCTATATTTATTTCTGAATTTACCGGCATTAAAAAAAAAATCTAAGGAAGATCTATAAAGTCCGATAAAATAAAATAACTGACATTTTTACAACAGTTAAAAACTTGAAGTTCGTTTATTTATTTATTTTTTTCATAAATCATCGAAAAATATATCTCTTCATCATATATTTCCCAAAACATCGCATATATATTAAGTTTTCTATTACATTTTAATTTTTAACTAGTTTATAATCTAAATTATTATTAGAGATATTTCTTTTACACACTTTAGATTTCTTGGTTAGATAGGGTTCTACTTTTTATTCTATAACTTAAGTATTTGTAATGATTTAAGTTAAATATTAAAAAGGAGGTGAAGATATTTGAACGATTGAAAAACGATAATTTTTTAAATGGTTATACTGGTGATTCTTTTTTATAACAAAACTACTTATTAACTACTTTTCGTCTTATTTGACTATTTTAAAACTAGAAAAAAAAAAATAATTTAACTGATGTTGAAAAGAAACTGCCCACATTTTACTGATGAATCAATTAGCAATAAATCATTATGGTCTACTTAACGTTTATTGGAAATGACATGTCGCACTGATGTCCAACCTGGCCAATAAATATTAAATATAAACATTTGACAAAGATATAGACATCTATAGATATAGATATATATAAAGATATAGACCAAACTACTATTTCAATGCCGATCTTGAAAGACGCGCCACAGGAACTCAAGCGTGGTCCTACTTTTGCTTCCAATGTAAATATTAACAACAGGACACGAATTATACATAATGCATCTTATCTGTACTTTCCTGGAAAAGTGTATTTTAGAATTTTTTTCTAAACTGAATCGAGGAAATGTTTGGATGCAGATTCAAAGGAACCGGAAAACAAAGCAGATCTATACATCACTCATTAGCTTTGTTGTTTTTTGTTGTTTTCAACAGCACCAGAAATAAAAAGGCGTCATTTGAAATATTCCTCTTTAATCGATTCGATAAATATTTAGAAAGATTCAATTCGTAAAATATAGAGGAAGGAAAACGTGTAAAAATATATTTTTGAGGTTATTTCCCCGATACGTAAAAGTTATAACGTACTTCCCGTACATTGTGTCTGTGAACACTAACGTCATTCAATTTAATTCTGATTTTATTTACTATTCATTTGCTACATTCGCTGTGCTCCTGACTCCAAGGACCCGGATTCGAATATGGTTGGGGCAGATATACATGCTGTTACTGTCGCCCTGAGTCAACCCTGTGGGGTTTATAAAGTTATTGTTTCTAAAAACAATATTTTCTTACTAAGAACTGAAATCCTGACCCATCATGGGTTGTATCAGTTAACATTATTATAATTCGTTTTTACATTCAATACTGGGGCGATTTGATAACATAGAAAGGGAGAGAAATCCCCATTCCATTTCATACAAATTAATCAAAACGAAAACGAAAAAAAATAAAGTAATAAAGAAAAATAAAACAACTGTTTAAGTCATTACTGTAACATCCAGTCTATCAAATATCACTAAGTAATATTAAATCTACTAAACGTAGAAATCCTTACCCGTTAATTAAATTTAAAAAATGGAGAACTATTCAAAGAAATCGATCAAACGGTTTTTAAAAAGCTTTAAAAAGTATGCGTCATTAATGAATTGTAAAAATAATAATATTCCGCTAAATAAATTAACGATTGAACTATTCCTTTTACATAACGCAATTGACTGATTTGCTTATCATAGGAGTACACAATATCATTTAATATAAGTATAATTAAATTTACACTCACTTGTGTAGTAATGGAAGCGAACATAGAGGTGCGAACACTAACCTGAAAAATAAAAATGATTATTAAATATTGTGTATAAAGTAAATATCGATAAATAGACTATAATGAATTAAAGCTACATCTATTGATGACAGATAAACTTATAAGATACAATGTAGTCTAATAAAGTACGATTGATTTATATCGACATCACTGGCAGATATCATAAGCCAGTGATATCACTGCTTTGTTTAAATAGCGGCCCATCAGACAAAAAAAATTATGTTGTGTTTGAAGTATTTCATAGATTGGTAATTCGTAACTCGTAAATAACTTTAGGAAAGTCTGTAGGATGACCTCTGTGAAGGAAGTAACTGTAGACTACAGTACTATATTTGGAATACGTCCGACTATAAATCAAATCAAAAATCTATTTATTGTCAGATGGACCACTACTCAAGCTAAGCAACGATATTGGAATAAAATTCAAGTATTTGAGATTTATAACTCCATACAAAATTGAAATTTATATTTAAGAACATATTTAAACACGATTAAGTGTAGTAATCGCAAATCGCAAAATTAAGCTTCTATATTCTTATCTTTTTTTTTTTTTGTAAAACAGGGAGATGGTGATTTGGTGAGATGGGGAGAAAAATATCAAATATATAAACCCTCGAATAATTAGAAAACCTAAAAAGATTGGAAATTCGAGATTTGAACATCTATTCTAAACTTTGAAAATTGTAATAAAATGTACATCTAAGAGGTTATTATAATATAATAATATTTTTATATGCAATTTGACTTCTCTATCATTTTTTTAATTTTCTTAAATAAAAATACCAAGCTTAGGTATTGATGAATGGTTTTCAAGAATTTTTTTAATGACTAAGAAAAGAATAGGGGGCTGGTTCAAAAATTCAGTTCAAACAATTTAGAGTGAAAAAATTATATTCCGGCTTAGGACAATGTCATTTTCTAATATAGGCAGTACTTTATTCAAAATATCGTTCAAAAAAGGCGGGAAAATTATTCCTTGTTCAGTATTTAACAAAAATAATAGTAGTAATTATATAGGCTTTCACATTATATGTATATTTTTTTCTGTTTTTACCGAAATGAATAAGAATGAGAGAGGTTTTATTACTTTAGTATATACTATATATTGTGCTTTTTAGATAGCAAAATTTTTTTTTTGCTCTATTTCCGACAAGAGACTAGTACAAGTGATAGCAGACTCTTACTTTTATATGGAAGAATCGAGGAGTGGTGGGGACGAGATTAAAATGGAGGCGGGGATTATCCTAAATATTTTAGAAGGATTTATTATATTATTATCTGTATTCAGTAAGGATAATATTTTAATTTTATTACAGGCGATAATTTGTTATTAACAGAACAAACTAATAATCGAGCTTTATCATTCTTATCAACCACTCGCGTGAATCTCCACGTTTCAATTAGATAATTCAAATGGACGCACACGTATTCTTTAATGATATGTCCTATGGGATTTTTAAGAAATAATACTGCTATTTATAGTACCACAAAAGCCAAAATGAGGCATCTGAATTTTCGTAATTTTTTTTTTGGTCTTGGATTTTGTTACATATCAAAGTGATTTTTAGATCACGATTTTTTTTTATTTTTCAGGATCAAAAAGATCTATCTAACCATATAACGTCATTTTTTGGAATATAAAATGATCCATTGTCGTATATCAAAATTAGAAATCACCTGCTACATTAAATCTGCTACCATAAATCATAAATTATCTATCACAGTACCAAAAACAATTTCGGTTTTATAAACGATATACAACTATCAAACAAAAATAATATCAAACATACGAAACATTAATATCACATTTTATATAAAATTAAAAAAAAAAAGTGTTTCATTCAGATACGATTTCAATCAGTTTCTTCTTGACTTTTTTAAAAATTGTCTGATTTAACTTTAAAAGGAAATAAAAAATATAGTTTCAAACAGAAGTAAATAAAATCCGAAGCCGAATATTTCGATTAATAAATCGTAATAGGACTCTTTTAATATCGAAGCGTCATCAAATCATTTTATCAGAAACTTATCAATATATGATATCATAATCTCCTATAAAACTGATAATGGATTGGGAAGTTTGATTAGATAATAAAAAAAAATCATGTGGATTTAATTGAAATATTTTTTCCCACATTCTTATTGTTTTCAGGCCTCTTTAAATATAATTAAATACATTTGTTTCAAAAACGAGATAAAAATATTAGATGTACCTTATATAAAAAGTAATAGGACCCGGTTGCGGCACACTCAGCCTTTATAAAAGCTGCCCTTAATTAGGAGAAGGAACGACACTGGCGGTCGATTGTAAATGCTGACCATATCACCTCCTAATTTGGTCGATCAAGATACACTTTCCAGGTCCAGGTTTTTTTAAATTTTATTACTCTCTAAATCAACTAGCATTATGACAATCTAAATTGTTTCTGTTTTTTTTTCGACTATTTATTTTTATACATCCCTTACAATGCGATTTTGCAAAGGAAGGACACTAAATATTTATCACCTTTGTAACTTTAACGGCACCTTAGCAGCCAACGGTCCAGGTTCCACATTGAGTGGGTTCGCATTTATTTCTTCCCGGCCTAATGGATTGAAAAGCGACCTTCCCACTCTGTTTAGGGCTGGTTAGTAACCTGTATGAGAACCATTAAGTGTGTCAGAAATGATGCGGTATAGGGTTGACAAAAAAATAAATTGAAAAGTTTCTTTCTCCAAAAGAGTTGTTAGTAGTTTACAGGAACTATTTTGGGACTGTTAAAGAAGTATATGTGAGAGTTTCAAATTTGGCTTTAACTACTTTTACACAGTCTATAGACATACTGGAGAAAACTTCATACTCTCCGTGATCTACCCGACCTTCATACGCTCTTTATTTTTACAATAAAGACATAAATGACACGTACAAAAGAAGAAGACCATTGAGGCATGAACACTACCCGAAGGCCAGGATTCTATTTCAGTCCTGTGGATTTCAATATTCAGCGATCGGATCCTTCCCAACGCTTATTATAATTGTATCTTCTCTGACCAATTATGCAGATGCCCTCAGGAGATTTATTCCGGCTGTTAAAGTTGCAAATGCGATCCTATTTCTGCAAGCGATTATATAATATTTACGTGCGTGGGTTTGTGTATATATGAATATATAAATACAACCGTCAGCGCAGGACGACCTAGATCGGAAATGAAGAATGATATTTTAAAAATAAAATAAAAAAAAGTAAGAAATATTTACATTGCACATCGCAGTAAGGAGGTGATAAATACAGAAGGAGCAAGGCGAAACTCGTCACCGATAAGCCGATGATACGTTGCCTTCCTCGGCCTGTGACATTTGAAGGAAGTTGACCGACATATTATCACTTCAAGGGAAAAAACAACACTAAATAAAATCAACGTACATAAAGTAAGAAATGTCAATAAGAAATTCTATTCTTATTCTACGAATTGTTTTAGGATTTTTTAAAAAGACAAAATTGATTCGCAAGAGGACAATAAACTGAATAATACTGAACATATTATACAATATACTGAATAATACTGAACATATTATACAATGTACTGAATAATACTGAACATATAATATGTTCTTGTTTAAGATAAATGTAAAGAATGGTTCTATTTAGGATTAAATTCCAAACTAGAATGGAACAAAATAACTCTAAAGTATTTAAACTAATGCCTAATATTTCTGTAGCCTGGAGCAATTATAATCAAGGCCTTAATTCCAAATTCAGAAGAAGAAATCTGAAAAACTGCATATAAGACTGCAATAAGAATGATGCTGTGGTTTTAGGGAAAACACAATATTCATACGCTTTTCCGAGAATATTATTTGTTCACAAACATAAGTTTACTCTGTGACAGCCATGTTCATCTGAGAATTGTTTTCTTCTTTTATTGAAGAGAGTTAATATAATGTGCCACAAATTAAGGGTGTTAAGTATTTGTGTTCAAATATACATTCATAAAATATTTACAAAAATTGAAAAAAAAAAGAAAAGAAAAAATGTAGTGGTAAAAAAGTAAAAGCAATAGCAATTAAAAGAAAAAAAATTAAATTTACAATAATAATAAAGAAATATATAAATAAAAGATAGTACTAACGTGATTTGTATAAATAAAAACATGAATCTATATCATATAATATAATAAAATAAAACTAATCACAAAAGAAAAAGAAAATTATTTTTGACAGACAAAGTGACATGAAAATCTAGAAACCTCTAAATATTTCCAAACATCGTCGTTTAAGTATCGTATATGCAAATTTTTCCTCTTTTTTTTTTATTTTAACGTCTTAACTGTTCTCTTTCAAATGTCAAAAGATCTAACGGCACATGTGGCGTCACTAATTAAAATACAACACGTCTTATAAATGTTTTCGAATTTCCATGTTTGTTAAGGCAATAGACATATCTTACTGACTATTTTTGTTACAACTATAGGAACACGGAAGCATAGCAATAATAGTTTTTCATTTAAGCTATAAGTGTAAATAAAGCAACACCATCCTTTATAATAAGGCAATCGCAGTTTTGAAACGAGCTAGAATTATTTCAACTCCAACGAGGGTGGCAATGAAATTTGTAAACCATATTTCTTTTTTCCTGTACTAACCCCACCGGTAAAGAAGAATTATTTCTTGATTCACCTTACAAACAAGTGATGTGGTCAGCAATTATTTATTACAATGCATTCAATAAAGTTCAAATAGCGCGGGCGTAGATAGAAGTAATAAATTTCCCAGACAAATCACCACTAGATATAGCAATTGAACCCAATGAGGAAATCAATCATCAAACCGTCACTCAGTCCATTGTAGACTGGCATATGCCCCACAACCCTTCGTACCATTCGTTCCGTCTGCCATATCTCCACGCTCTCCCACAACGTTTCCCACAATATTTCGAGGGGGGAGTATTCTTCCGTGTCATCTATATCAGATATAATGTCTTAATTAAAGCGTTTCCTAGAAATTCAATGCGATTTCTGGACAGATGTGGCGATTTAAAATCGTTCCTTTATGGAATGTTTCATGAAATCGGATACTTTTTTTTAAGTAACAAAAAAAAAATACAATTCAAAAGTCAAGTCCCTTTTTCACAGAACAAATATATATATATATATTCTTTACTGGAATCGTTTTTATTAGTTTTTAATTAAGCATTATTTCTGAGACGTATATTAAAATTTTACTAATTAATATTGTACTTATTTTAATCTAATTGACTATATTTAACCTGACTTGTATCTTCAGTCTTAAAAAGATTATTATTCCTTCAATAAATCAACAATTTCTGGAATTGGATCGAGGCCTATAGCCTGATTCAGAACAAAATTGAAGATTAAGTAGCGTCAAAACACATCAATAACTGGCCAAGGATCTCATCCTCCTAATCCCAATTGGTCCTGAAGGATGGAGGTCCCGGGGACCGGCCACAATTGGAACTGGTTTCATCCAGGCTAACTCTCTCCAATCAACAAACTCATTCCTTCTCCCATATATCCAT
Source organism: Halyomorpha halys (assembly GCF_000696795.3). NCBI lineage: Eukaryota > Metazoa > Arthropoda > Insecta > Hemiptera > Pentatomidae > Halyomorpha > Halyomorpha halys. The sequence goes on along the minus strand of NW_027108702.1, from coordinate 28,425 downwards.
TATCGATACATCGAATTTATACGAAATGGAAATATTTATAGCAGTCTGAATAGGAAATTGATCGGGAAGATATCAATCTTGATTATTGCCTTATCTTCAGGAACTTCCTCATTATGTTTTTCAATATTCCTTATTCTAATTAACAATCTTATTGTTTGTTCTATTATCAAAAAGCGATATAATAATATGAAAAACAACATCGCTCAATGTTGTTGTGTATTGTAAATAAATCCTTTTAATCTAGTTTTCTATGTTTTTTTTTATTGTTTAATAATTAATAATTAAAAATAAAAAAACAAAAATATCTTTATTAAATTAAGAGCTCAAGATTTATTAAACTTTTTCCAATTATTTGTAATAATTTTCCATGAATATGAAATAATTAGTTCAATAGACTTTGCATTATCAAATTCTACATGAAATCCTATTCCCTAATTAACAAGAGAATTTAGAAATGAGAATTTAATTTATAAATTTAATTTAAACGAGCTAGCTTCAATTATTTTTTGAAAATGCAAAAGTGCTGCCTAAAATACATTTTTAATTCCCTATTAAATGAGATGAAATATTTAAGGAAAATTTACTCAAGTCATACAGTTGATTCAAAATTTCAGTTAGGCCTTTTTAGCATTGCTAAGTGTTTCCTAGTCAGCCCGCAATTCCAAAAAGGCCAAATTAAAATGCAACGTAATTAAAGATGGCAAATTTGCATGTAGGTTCTTCCGAATATTAAATATTATTATTTTTATAGTTTTAAATGCTATTTAATTTATTACTTGTTTTGAACGGATCAATCGAATGTCTTCAAGCGCCTTGACCTATCTACTTGTGAACTAACTGAAGATAAAGCTTGCAGTGGAGACAGGCACGGACAGCACGACCTCCGCTGTTACAAATGACAGTAACTCACTGCTCTTAACTGCCATCTATATTCCTCTATATTGTTACTCGATTTATTGTCCTGTTTCCTATTGGAATGTATTAATAAAACATAAGTAATATACACATGTTCGTGTAGGTTATTGCTTGAGTCATTAGTACAAAAAAAATCCATTCGGTGTGGAGAAAAACTAAAACATTGGCTTACCTACCAAAATTTTAATTTTAAATTCCAGCCAAAAGAGGTTAGGAGTTATTGTAAGTACACTACATATAGCGCTCACACCAGATGTAGTTGTAAAATTTAATGACAACATTGTCATCATAATAAAATATAAAACTTTAGTGATTTGTACTTCCAATAGGTTTTTTCTCATAAAAAAATGACATAAACCAACTATATGCACGTATGATAAAAACAGGTAGTCAAGTGGTTCCTTTTTATTTAAAGAATTGTTTTTTCTAAAAAAAAACCGAAATAATATTATATGGATTGGACACAGAGAGCTACGCGGATCTATGACATAAAATGATTTTGATCTACAACAGAACCCTCAAAACGGAGGAGTACTCCGAAACGTTGGTTTATGTTACATATTTTTGTAGAGTTTATGCCAATAAACCTTTCCGGTAAAGGTGAGTAGTGTTTACGAAAGCCCCGTAAAATATATTCAAGGGCAGCTCAAAATGCTGCCATCTAGAGGGAGAAAAAACAAGTAACTAAGTACCCTCAGTGCCAGTGAGGACAAGTACCCCTGGAGACTGTAAACAGGTACCAGGTTAAACATGGGAGAGCATAACACAAAATAAGAACTAGTCTGCAAGCTTCACAGATCTCAATATCTCACAACCCACCAAATAATTGGAATCTAATTCATTAATTTATTCAACAACAAAATGAATTATTAACAAAGTAATATAAATTGTAACCACCACTTGTTAGCCCACATAACAAATTGTCATAAATCATCCAACAATAGAGGCACATCGTTATTAAACTTGTCTCATTTTGTTGTTTTTGATGTTCAAACCACTAAATACAGTCCATTCCAGTAAAATCCATAACCAGTCATTTTTTATACAAATCAATCACTGCAGATTTTGATTCATCTCAGAACAAGTGGTCTATAATGCAAATCTTATTTTAAAGTATAATTTTTAAATTATTAAATCAGATAATAAATTACATTAAATTTACTACATATTGCAAATCAAAAAAAAATCGAAAACCCTCCCTAGATTGAATAGCAAGATTTAATTAAAACATTGTAACATTAATAGTTAATACATAAATTATTAAATTAGATAATAAAATTCACTGAATTAAATTAAAAATATATTAAAAATTTTCGAAATTCAAAACCTCAGGCTACTACCTACGCAGCTTCCATCAGGGAATTCCAACCTCTTAGAAATTCTCAACTTATCTTAATCGGATCTCGATCTTGTTTTCTTTTCAGTTCAGGCGCCTCCGTTATATGCCTCAGCATTCCTCACTTATTTATCTTTTAAGGACTAAAAAATAACACCTGTAAAAAAAAGAATATTTATCCTTTGAGCAAGGACATCTTTAAAAGCTGAACAAACAAGAAGTCGGTGCGCTTCCCAAGGTTTTTGTTCGAATTGTATTTCTGTAAAAACAATACTTTTTTAAATATATTTTTGAAAAAAAATATTTAATGTTGTAAAACCTCAAACACATCAAAAAATTAATAAATTAAATTAATTTAATAATTAGAAACAAGATTATAGCTTAATGATAATTTCATGTTTGAGACTGGTAATTATCATTTATAATAATCTAGACTCATTTACACCCACCACTTTTTATTAATTTATTTTACATCATTGTGTTTTGTTGGTTAAATAACTATATTTTATAAGGCTTGGACTTAGTATAATAGCTTATTAATAGCCTCCTGCAACTACTGTAGAAAGCATCGTGTGTCTTTAAAACCGAAGAATGTGGAATCCTGTTCAGAATTCATAATGATTTTATGATTGATAATGAAGATATTATAATTAAAACAGTTAATGAATAGATTATCCTTGATAATAACCAGGTTGGCCGAAACGTCGAGGCATTGGAGATGTGATATTGTGGCCAAAAGGAATTGCTTTACTATAAATGATGAATACTTTTATATCCACATATATACAACTTTAGGAAAGTTGTGTACTTTACAACAAAGAGACCTCCACAACCTATAGTACATTATAAATTACAACAGGACTAAAGAACTTGAACTCTCGTGAATGATTCAGCAGTAACCAGTTGTTGGAACTTTATCCCTTTTGTTTTTTTTTTACAGTTGTAAGTTTAAAAATTCGCTAACCCATTAATATTTTAACAAAATCTAGTAGTGTTTGGCTTAGGAAGGACCTTACTAAGTAGGAACAGACTAGGTGGCTTACAAAACACTTGAAACAGCATTATCAAACATTCAATTGTCCGATGCACGACCACTTTCTTATCACAATGAATTATTCAAGACAAGTTCGTTCGGATCAGTCCTGTCCGTTAAAGTTTACAGAAGCGCATCACGATCAAAGTGTACAGCGGAGGAATGTGATGGTGAAGATACCCGTGTAGTTAGCTAAAAGATCTTATGATTGAAGGGAATATTTTTTAGGGAACAGATTCATCTCTTTATAAGAGCTAAATGCTAATAAACTAAAAAGATTCGAACATGTATATTGATAAAATAACAAAAACAAGCTGAGCACGTTGAAACGAGGGTCCAACAATGTTCGGTTCGGAACGTTGAGGGTTCGATTCTTATCTGGCGTAGTTAATATTCAGTTCAAGCTGGTCCCAAGATATGAATCTTGACACTCCTATTTTAATTAATACAATGCTGCAGATGTTGATATATATTTTGTTTTCTTAATAAGTAATATTTGGCACCATGGTGATTGTATTTATTTTTAACACTATTGAAGGAGTAAATAATTGAAAGGGCTATGTACATTTTTTAGTTTTTTGAATGTTCAGTGTAAATGAAGAGGGTAGGTGCCTATTTAGCTACTGAGAGGTACTCTAACCTCAAAATCCAATTAATAACATATATGCCTAGATGTAGAATGAGTTATGTACACTTACTAATACGTAATTTACTATTTATAACAGAACATCTTAATTCACTAACCCTTTCAATTAATCTGGGATACAGAACAGCGAACGGAAACAAAGACAGCTAACACATAAGTGTCAATGGCCTTTTAGGGAAAGAATTAAGCATTCAGTGACAGCTCAGTTAAATGAAGAAAATAAATGGTTGATTTTTAACATAAATATTAACTTAATAAATAATTCAAAACACTATCCAATTATAGTCTCAAAACCTTTATTTATTTTACACGTCCAACGTTTCGGCCAATTCGGCCATCTTCAGGGACAATCTACTCAATATCACTATGAAACCATATAATTTAACACTTTAAAAACTTCATTCAGTCTATTCTGCCCAGGTCAAAACATTTATATCTAATAAGTCAATTATCCATTAAAACCATAGTCAAAATTATTTCTCTGCAGACACAGAGTGATAAAAGTGTATTAATAGTGTGTGCAGAGAAATAATTTTGACTATGGTTTTTAATGGATAATTGACTTATTAGATATAAATGTTTTGACCTTGGCAGAATAGACTGAATGAAGTTTTTAAAGTGTTAAATTATATGGTTTCATAGTGATATTGAGTAGATTGTCCCTGAAGATGGCCGAATTGGCCGAAACGTTGGACATGTAAAAGAAATAAAGGTTTTGAGACTATAAGTGGATAGTGTTTTGAATTATTTATTAAGAAATTACCAGTTTCAAGAAAAAATTTTTAAGATTATAAATAAATATTAACTTCATTTAGACGTTTTTATTTTAATTGTGGAAGAACCTAGATGAAGATTAAGTTGACGGTAGAATTCAAACAGTACACCAGGCGTAATGGAATAGACTATAAAAATAACTCTCTTTAAATAACTATAATTATTTAAAGCAAATAAATAAACAAATAAATAACCACAGTTATTTAAAACAAATAACAATATTATTGCGGAGAGCGGAATGGGCGTGTTAAGTCGTCGATACAGTATGGTCGTATGGATCACAAAACAGATAATCAGCTTTCTAGCTTTTTTTTTTATACAATATACATCCCATTTTTTAAATTATATTTTATATGCAAAGGTCAAACTAACATAAGAGCAATAAAATGATCCTTTTAATCGTCTTATCGTATTTGATCCGTTCATATAGCAAGAATTACAGGAAATTCTATGAGGTTTTATTTTTATGATAATATAAAAATTCAGATAAATCTGTTTTTTCCTTGACCCGTTTCAATTGTTCAGCAAAATATTTACGAATATGCCACTCAAGCATTTTCATTGGTTAATTAGTAATAGATATGGAGATAGTGCTCTTCTAGAGGTTATCGAAAACACATCGTCAATAATAAATCATTTACTATTGTTTCAGTTCGGGTTTTAATTATATTAAAAGTCATTATTGTTTTTTTTATTTCGACTTTTAATCATTATTCTACGTCATACACAATCTGAAATTATAAAAATCGGCACTGTCGTCAGCTATGCTCGGACTCGGGGCAAAATAAAACTGCCCATCGTATATTTCATTTGTTTTATTTATTTTTTCCCAATAATATTAACCATTTTAAAGCTGGGCGAAAAATAGGCGCCTATGTGACACGACTTTACTGGTGTTCGCAAAAAGGCTCATAAAAACCAAACAAAAAATATTTTTTAAATAATTTAAAGGACAAAATAGAACAATGACACGAATTTTTCTATATTAATTAAAAATTATATAAATAACAAAGGTATAAATGATCATAAAGATAATAAAAAATTTTTGTGTTTCTTTTTTTTTAATAATTTATTTATTGATATTTACAACTGTATACACATATATACAACAAGTAAATTTGCTGTAGGTGACATAGTAACATGATAAAAACATGTGGAGAATCTACCCACTGATAGAACTCCAATAACATTTCTAGAGAAGAAGATCTCGAGGCCATCTTCTTTTCAGACGCCTAGGAGGATTATTAGGTAATGAAGGAGAAGCCAGGTTAGAAACAAGTGGATTTGGGTGGTTGAGAAGTTTATTATGGAAGGAACGGTATCTGGTTCTGGCCAAATCGGCAACATATGGAATATTGAGGTCCTGATGGATGACTTGATTTGTGACAAAGTAAGGAGCATTAAGGATTTTACGAAGGATTTTGGACTGTAAGGATTGGATTCTGGAGGAATTTGATGGTTTAGTGGAGCTCCAAAGCTCAACTCCGTATGTCCGATAGGCCTTATAATAGTCATGTAGATCAGTCTTTTGTAATGGATTGGCAATTTAGACCGTTTGTCTAGTAAATGTTGCAATAGTCGGAATCTACGAGCAGTTTCTTGTCTTTTTAGTCTTGTATGAGGATTCCATGTCAGTCGTTTGTCGAGATGTAGTCCTAAGTCTTACAAAACGTATTTGCGCATAAGGAAAGTCATATTTTCATCATAACTTTAAATAAACCATTTATTACAGAGTATATACTTTCCAATATATTTTGTAACAAAATAAATAATATTGAAATTTTGTTTGGATGTTATATTTGGGTGGTTAAATTGTAATTGATGAGTTTTAATTTTTATCATATATTTCTTTCCATTGGACAAATCGAGGACTCCAATTGCTTTCGATTCTTTCCAAGTCATTACACTTTACGAAATACACTTGGCAATGTTTAACAAGAAAATATCCAAAATTCAGTGAACAAAAATAACGAAAACCTATTATGATAAAACGGCTAAAAAAATTCCTTGAACTGTAACCTATTTCAAATACAACAGACTTTATTGATTCCTGATTAAATATCTTTACAAAGACTGATAATATAGCACAAGGTAAATACAACGTAAAATGACCCCTATACAGCAGAGTCACCTGGACAAGAGGTAACTATACACTGTACACTGGAGAGATCACTTTGTCTCAATCCTTTGTCACAGGCCAGTTTCACCTTTCACTGCGCAGCCTCGGTCGGGGTTCGAATCAGTTTAAGGTTGAGCTTTTGTTCTAGTCTATTTCATTTTATTGTTGGTCCTACGAATTTAGTACGTGCTGGAATTGGTATAGCTTTCTGTACATTATAAAGAATGTATTGTTTTCTTTTCGTTCTTTGTCTAGAATAAATTTTAACAATAAATAATAATTAGATGAGTTTTCACTTTTTCAATTTCTATCGTAGCCAAACTCTTATTATTAACCGACAGATTTTATGGTTTTGTCCCATTGCTAAAAAGTGTCAAACCTAATGGCTATTATATGGTCAATTCTCTAGTAGATCATAGTATATAGTAGATCACTAACCAGCAAAACTAAGGTTTATTTTAGAAGAAAAGTAGGCATATACCTAATGAGTTTATTTTGTGAGATTGATTTTCCTCTAAAAATAAACTTAAATCTTGAAAAATTAACTAACACTAATTAAAGAACACAGAGAGGGCGTGGCACCAGTTGCCAATTTCTCACGTTTCCAATATTATCTTCCTTCTTAGTTTAGTGTTGTTTAATTGGTTATCTAATAATTTAAATTAGCAATAAAATCGTGAAGTTAAACTTATGAAACAGATACCAGTAATTCATCCACTACATTTCATCAAATCTGTTTTGCCTAACAAATCTGAGATACGTATGACTTCGTTACTCATTTCGGTCGAAACCGACTTTGCACATTAATCTGATGAATAATTCATTTACAAATATGACGAAACTGTTTAAAAACTTCAACAGCTGTGTACGCAAATCCGTAACGGTATTCTAACTATTTTAAAAGTAAATAAAAAATAAATTGTTGCATAAAAAGTTTGCGAATGAATAACATAAATTTAGTGATTTATTAAAGATTGATTTAAGATCAAGAATAATCCAATGTTTACTATGTATTTAATAACGCATAAATCTTTAATAAAAAAAAGTTCAACAGTTTCCTTATTTTTTTTTTTTTATTTTCTCTAGATTACAGGTGTTTTTCACTTTTTTATCTTATCATTTATGAATGTTAGCTTTAGTTCCGAAATCCTTGTAAACTAGTAGTTTTTATGTATATATTTTTAATGAGTTTCATAACTCCCTTTTAAGAGCCATCTTCTTAAGATAGTATAATTAAAACTAGTCCTTATAAAGTTTAGCTAATAACCTCATCTCACAGAAGTTTAATCTTGAGCCCCTACTTCTTATATCGAAATATTTACTTTTATTAAGAAGCTTTTATAATCAACCGTGGTAAACCATCTTATACGTTATTCCTTTGTATATTCATAACATAATTACGATGGGACTTATAAGTGTAAAATATTATTATTTATATTTCCTTTTATAGTTATTCGATTTATAGGTAATTTATCATAACCGTTATTAATTTGCTTCTTTTTCTGACCTCCATATTTTCCATTTTTTTTTTAACTTCTTATAATGTCTTGATATCAACGATTAAAACCCGGTAGTTCTTCATAAATATAAATTTTTCCCTACGATACTGTGCCCTCTCTTCAACATATAACTTGCCTCAATATCACTGAGTTATAATATAACAAATATAACAAAAAAAACATAAATTTAAAAGTACATTAATGTAGTTTATACAGATTTTTGAACCACTTGCCCTTCCTTAAGTTCAAACATTAAAAACAGTAGTTCCTAATCCATGACCAATATTTATAGATATAGTTTTAAATTTAAAGTTTATTATTTTTTTTTTTTTTAAATATCAATAATACTGGGACGAGTTATAAGCCGAAAAGGGGGCTCAGAATCCCCTAAATGTCCTGGAGAGAATTATATATATATAAATTAAGAAGTATTGTGTTTTAATTTTTGAACTTAAAGCAAGATAAAAGATTTAAAAATAAATTTATGACCGTTATTATTATTATTTCAAATAAAAACTTCGAACTTTAACTACAAACGTAAAAAAATTAATTTTTTATCAAAATAAATTATGAAAAAAATAATAAACAAGTTAAATAAAACAGAAAGAGAGACAAGTTATAAGGAATGGAAACCGTTTTTCTTTAATTTCCCTTCTTGGTTGAATTTCTGTGCTTAAAATCGAGTATGTTTTTTTTTTTTTATAAATTAATTTCTTCTCAAATATTTTAATAAGAAAAATATCCGTGTAAATACCAAATCCGTATATTAATTATAAAATTATTACTTTAGAACAGAGTTGGGCAACTATGAAACTAATAGCTAAAATTGCCATGGATACGATATTTACTTATCAATGGTTCATTCATGAATAAGGGTCGTATCCATGGCAATATTAGCTATTAGTATCACCTATAGCATCTCTGCCTTAGAACATGTATTTATTATTAAACATGCAAAGATTGAATAATTTTCCTCCTTCATGTAATTAATATGTTCCTTAATGAATCCATCTTCTAAGCTATCGATTACAACTTTGTAAGTTTCAAAGTTGCCTTTAAGTTCTTGTGTCGAGAACATGAGAACATTTCCTGACTTTAGAACATTGTAATTAGTACAAAATTACAACTGGTAATACTGCTATGTAAATTAATCTATTACAATACAGTATTTACTTTCATTTTACAATTAAAAGATTAAATACTTTTTAGATTCTATGAAACTTTATATAATTTATTAGGTGTTTCACGTTAGTGATATAAGCCAATAAATTGTGTTTTTATTTATTATAGTTGCAAATTTAAAGTAATTGTTAATTAATGAATTCAATAAAAACCAATTCACCACTTTGTGTAATGAATAATTTCATTTACTTCTTTTGACCATCCCGAAGAAAAAAGAAAATCATGTTAAAATGAAAAAAATGTAGCAACATTTTACAGATGCACCAAAATGGCTTTGTGCTGTCGATTTGTTTTGAAAATGGATTCAGAGAGGACAGTAAAAGTAATTCAGAGGTCGTTGTGGGGGAACGAGAGTGTCTTGGCATCGTCTTGGCAACCTCCAACTGCAACAGTTCAGGTTCGATTCCGACCTGGGCGGGTTGACTTTTATTTTGTGACGAGTCTACGGAATGGAAACTCGACCAACCCTGAAATTGCCAAAGTAGGTTATGTGTTTTACAATCTGTCGAACATTTCGAAAATTTTAATTTAATTAAGTTTACCGCTAGATATATTGGCCTATTAACAAACTTATAAGTAATAAAATAATATTAGATTATTCGATTTATTGAACTGTATTTAACAAATGTAAAAGGAAGGAGAGTGTTTAGCTAAAAGTAGTCAGAGGCTGTCGTTTTTATCTCTTTAGATATCGTTTCCTGACGTTCCATCGCATCCCAACATGGCGTGGAGGCCTTCCATAAAAACACCTGTCCCCATCAACGGTAAATCATCTGCCCTTGGGCCGTCTACGTCAGTCGATTCCCGTCACTTCCGATGAACGACATTGCGAGGATATCTGCCGTAAGAGAGTTAACGACGCCAACTACGTGACTGGGAGCATTCACGCGGAGCACCGCGAGAGCATTCATCGGCTGCACTGATTGGCCAGTTTAGGGAGGGCTGGGACCGTTGGACCAATCGGAACTAGGCACTCAGAGTGGTCTTGATGGGACATAAGTAGATCGTCCGTCCCGGAGTAGGAAGCGTGTGAACATCTTCAAGCGTGCCAAGGCCGTCTTCACTAAGTAAAAGTAAAATCACTAGGTAATGGAGAAAATCTAAAAACTAAAATAAATATAATTTTTTAATAAATAAAAATATTTTGATTTAATTACTTAGAGATCCCCCAAAAATGAATAAAAGGTTTGTTAGAAAATCACAAATCTGAAACTATTAGCTGGTGTTTTTTAGTCCTGACAATATTTAAAAGCTTTTGTATTATGTATGGTGGTACTAATATATATTAATTAACTAATAAACAATATATATTTTATAATTTAAATTTATCCTATTTATCAAAAAAGAAAACAAGTCGATAATATTCTTACAAAGAAGAAAGGATAGGTATTTTAAAAGAGTAATTAATACAATTCAAACAGATTAATGAAATGCGAAACTGCTTTTTATCTGATCCATGAAAAATGTTGTTTTTCCGGACCAAATATGTTCCGAGGATGACTTCTGGGCAGAAGGACGCTCAAAGACATTAACATATCTCTGAAGATATCCGGGTGAGATAGGTAAGTAGCGCCTCCGGGACCTGCTAAGAATTCGTCCCAGTAGGCGACATACACCTTAATGGATCAGGAGACCATCAAATGTCATGGAATACCTCCTCTCATGATTCATTGGAGCGTTTTTTTGTTTGTCTTTTTTTTTTATTCTTTTTGTTCTATGTATGTAGAGTCGTGGAATCGAGGTAGTTCTCCTACATTGGTATTTTTAGAGTAAATTAGAGGAATTAAGAACAGTGAAGGTAGGACGGAAATAATACCATTAGTCAAAAGTTCATATAATGTTTTATAGCATGTAAAATAATTAACTATTTAGGCCACACTAACTATTTATACTATACTTCGCCCTCCCTAAATTTGTCGCAGAGATTAATCTATTTTCTAATGAAATATGACTGACGAATTCCTAGAAGCGGAAATTAAGATTATCCCTTTAATGGATTACCTGAAAGGGTTTTGAATGCTAATAAATCCCTAATGGTAGTTCCATCCCTTATCAACAGGGAGCAGTGCTTACATATTAGAGAATTTATCTCTAACTAAATGAATTTTGACTTAAGTAATGATTTGAACATTTTAAGAGAATAAATCTCCACCATCATTCTTTTTAATGAACAATAGTTTTCTCAGAACGATATATATAACACATATAATTTCAAAAAATTAATAATAATTTTAAAAATAGAAGTGTTTGTAAATAACAACTGTTGTTTAATTCAAAAGTAGACGCCTACACTTTTAGTGTCGCATCAGAATAAGCTAGCAACCGCCTCATACAAGTACAAATACATATACATTATACATTGTAAAAATACATTATGTATTCGAGGGAGATAATCCAGAATAAACAGGCAGCGTTATTAGTACCTTTTATATTGGAGGCCAGTCCTGCTCTTACTCCAAGGGCCCATTGATCTATGGGACCCTCTAACTCTTGTCAGATAAATGTACAAATATACCATATAATTACTTTGCTATCAAAGTAATTGCTACCTTCTAAATATTACACAAAATAATGATTTTAACTAGTATGTTTTTTGTTTCTGTCGATCACCCGAAAAAAAAAATATATATATATATGGGGAACTCCATTTCTTAGTTGACTTGATTAATCCACTTGGCTCTTGGTTTGAGGCACTCAATGACGTCAAACATTAAAAATTAACAAAATTAATACTTCCAATGTATTAAAATATTTGTTTATTATAATGTTAAACAATATACCTTGAGCCAATTAACATATTTTAATACTACCATTATTCTTTTTAAAAATACAAATTATTTTAAAAATCTATGAAATATGATGAACCTAAAAAGTAAATTTACAACTAACGTCAGATGGTCCAAGCTTTCACGACCATCTCAGTGTCATACAGAGTGTTACATTGTATATATAAAAATAAGAGGTGACTAATAATCATAGATACCTAAAATATTTCAAATGAATTAAATTAGTTATGTTATATCAGATAAATATGTAAATTCAGGAATGCACTAAGGTAAAGATATGCTTCTGAAAACTATATCTATTTTATTATTCTATTAAAGTTAATTTTTAAAAATAAGCAATCATAATAAATTTATTTGTCAGGAATAGTACACCAATATCTCAACTCTAAATTTATTCCGTATGAATTCAAATATAAAATCGAAATCATCTGGGATAAAATAATGATCACTGTTAAATACATAAAATTTAAAAATAACATAAATTAAAACATTGTTTTATAATGATTATAAATAAAATTAATTTAAGACAATATATGAGGAGGCACCTATGTTAAACAATATGTTTCTTTTTCCTCAATCTTTTTTTAAATTTCTATAAATAAACGTGTAGTAAGGCCTGGAGATATAGTATCTGCCTGTTTTTTCCTGTAATAGATTCTCCTTAATGTTTTTCACGTTTTTAGATTCAATGAAATAAGTAGTGAAAATTCCTTAAGGAAGAAATCGAGGAAATTGTGAAAAAAAAAGAGTAAATTTTATGAAACATGGGAATGTAATGTAATTAAATTACTTGTATAATGGATTTTTACTTGTATTTATATAAATATAGATGTAGTAATCAATCATATTAATAACTATGATGCATATAACCTCAGAGGAAAAAAAATATGCCACATTTCCACAACTTAATTGCACAATTTTTTTATTGTTGTATTTTTTTTCCGTCGGTAAAGTAAATACATTAAAATAGAAAAGCGTAAAAATTTGGAGTTGATTTTTTTATCCTTCATTACACTAGGACATTTAATGTAAATGTAAAATTTAAAGAGCTTCATTTAAATTTATTTAATTTCAAGTTCAGTATAACTATTTCATAACTAAATATTTACATAATGTTAAGGACTTTGGGTCTTCATTGAAGTTTATAATCTGATTATTCAAAGTCTTGGCCTAATATCCTTCTTAGGCGAGTCTTAGGCAAAGTTACACTAAGCCCCGAAAGAGGTCGCATATATTAATATTACTTTGTCAAAAATGTTTTTGTTAAATAATCATGATAGGTTTATGATAAAACTAAGGCGTTGTAGTGTTTTGAAAACATATGAAAATAAAATGAAAACAGTGGTTTAACTAGGTTTTTTAAAATCAACTAATCGTAATTATGTTGTAGATTTTTTTTTGATTTTTTCAAAAACTAATTTCATGTTGGTCTAAAACAAAACAAAAGACAGCTAGCATAGGAAAATCCCGTGTTGACAGATACAGTTATATTCCATGTCACATGTAAAGACATTATCACATTACACAATGCCACTCTAACGCCACTGAGTGTTAATTGCTACACGTTAATAACTTGACGGGTTCGTGATAGTTTTCTCAATGAAACTGTTCACGTGATGAGTGGGCGTCACTGGATAGCGGGGAGTCGCCGAGGGAATGAAAAATGTTTAATGGTTCTAAAATCCATTTCAATCTAAACGACTTCATGTCATTTTAATGTTTCTTCTTAGAAGTCAATCAATTGCGCATTTTATTTTTAATTGTCTAGATTTGAATCACAAAACGGTCAAAGCAACTAAGTCAGAAAACTCAATCTTTCAGGAAACACTATAAACCGGTCTGATGCTTTTAGAAAATGCAACATTTTTTTTTTAAATTTAAAATATTACAGAGCAGCCTTTTGACATATGTGTATTCAATTATCGAAGGTTATTAAATTATGATCCTCACTTGTTAGAATTTCAAATCATAAGGACCCTTATACGGTCAGTCGGAAAGCCAAACTGACGGGACTGACTCACGAAGACATTATCAGTCCAAATGACTCGACTGACCAAATGATATCGAATAAAAGGATCTTTATGCAATGTATTTTTCGGTTTGTAATAAATATAAAGTTTATTTTAATATTACTTTGGCATTTGACTGAAATAATAAATTGATATGAACAAAGTAATCCTCTTTCTCAGTACCCTTCAAATTTTAGAAGTATCGGATTACAAAATTTTTGTAGATAATCCACGAGTATCTAAATGATCAATTTGTACGATTATCATTGGTATTACTGCCATTCCGACTGACGTATGGGATTACCAAAGCCATCAACTTTGTTTTTCGAAAACTCACTTTTTAAAGAAATTAACGTCTGTTTATTGTTACAAAAAAAATTAATTAAAAATAAAAAATTGAACTGAAATATATTCATTCATTTAAGCATGTTTCATTCTTTAACGCCACACCCAGTTTTGACAATTTCGAAATTAAACTCAGAGTGAGTATTGGTTATGGTGAATGATTGTTTTTTTTTTTTGGTGCTGAAATCCAAATGGTAACTAACCTCTCTAGCTCTTTTAAGTCTGGAATTTCCACTGGAATATTTCAATGAAGGATTTTCAAAGAAAATCTAATTTTAAAACGATTTTAGATTGTTAATTTTTTTCGATTCGACGCGGCTTGCAGAGGTAAATAAATAAATAACGAACAATTTTATTTTTTAAGGATTTACATGTAAACGGAACGAAAAATCGAACAAATGTAAAATACAAAATCGTTGAAGAATTAAATTTTTCTTAAAATCCTTCATCGCCGAATTGTGAGCAGTATGAGATATAGTACAGTTCGTATAGTTGTTAAAATAACTTAGGTCTTTTCATTACCAAACGATGAACCTTCATTGATACAAAAAAAAAAAAAATCATATTTTTTAACTTAGTCACTTTATTACTTGTTTTCTAGTTACTTCTCTCTTCGAATAAATAATCGTATCACTAAAACCCATAAAAAAATACTCTCGCTGCAGCCATTACAGACACACTATAAAACACGTTCGCCGCTAGGAAAGTATATATACTCAGTTTATCTATCTTGAACTGTCCTCCGAAGACATCTATAATGTTTGCTTGGAACGCCCTAAACAAATGTTTGTCTTTTGACGTTGGAAGCTGAGACTGTCCAAACGTCTATTGATCGTGTTGTATCATTTCATTGTCGTACGATTCCACAGTGCATCCAGATCAAAACCCTTTAAATTTATCGCTTTTAATAATAAATGTATCACACACAAAAAAAAAAAATTAATTGTACTATTACAATCCACGAAGGATCTTGAAGTAGAAGATGATGTGGTCAGTATTTAATATCGACCGTTCGAGTTAAACCTTAATAGAATTACTTGTACCCACTTCATACTGGCTAGGTGTGTAACTATATACCGGTAAAAAATTGGAATGATGGAGTGGAGTGATGGTGAGAGGGGCCCTTGAAATTCTCACTCTAAGCACTCCTGTCATTCTTCATTCTATTGTTCCATTCAGACTGATCGCCACTGACAATGGTATCTACCTCGCTATATATAAAGCTATGATATTATAAAAGTCTTAAAAAATTAGTTTTCATGTTTCGATTTAGTGTTGTTGTTATTTTTTTCTTATCAAACCCATTATTTAATACTTGACAAAACATCAAGTTATCACGCATTATCAACAAATACACAGCCTTCATACAGAGTTATGATGGGAGAAAGAAAAAAAAAATTCTGGTCTTTATTTAACTACTTTCTAATTATGATAATTTTTTTTCTTATGGCTGGATTTTCGCAAAAACACGTTATCAATTATTTTAATCAATATTTAAGTAATAAATTATTACTTAAATATTGAATAAAATCTTTTTCTACTAGCAGAACTAAAATCTGGGCTTGAGAATTGAATGTTTCTGAACAGCCCGAACCCTTAAATTTTAAGAAATACCTAAAGAGTAAGAATTTAGTTTTTGTTCACTAATTTTACATTTTTTTCTCTTACGTAGTCAAATAATTTTAGTTTTCATGAAGAAGTATTTTTAAATTAAAAGAAGATACTTGGAAATCAAAAACCGGGTTTATGACCTAATTGTTACCGATATAGGTTTTTTACAAATGGGAACATCATCACAAAAGAAAGCCAGGCTTCTCGAAAATAGGGACAAAATAAACAGATGTCTTTATTCAATCGAAGTGGATTCATCGGATGGAAATAGACTTAGTTTAACTTCAGCCAATCACTTTGGCCTATTTCCCTCAGCTGACTAGATCGCTCAGTTTAGAAAAAAATATATATAGTTTTTATAGCAGCCTGTTCCTAAAATTTAAATAAGAAACAGATTTAGAACCAAAATAAACAGCTATTTACTAAATTGCTTATAATTTCCCTTTACCGAAATGGGTAATAAATAATTTTATATAAGAAAAGTGCTCTTCTTTCAACAGAATAATAACTTAATATTTTTTTTATAAAAAAAGATACTGAAGATGTTTATTATATTGTAATTCTAGGAAGGGCAGATAGTTCTAAAACAATAATATAGAGAAAAATATAATCTAATATATATATAATTATAATACACAATATTATAATTACGAAAGTGAACGAAACATTTTCAGTGTTTTATACGCTGTAGAGCATTTTAAATTTCTGACTTAAACTGATTTTGCCTTTCTTCTAAATAGTTCATTTACTGTACTCAGAAAAAAGTACATGCTAAAACTACGCCGATTTCAAAATCTATCTCAACCATTTCATACTTTTACTCCGCCCTATATGCCCTAAGTTATTTATTCCAATAAACATATAATAATCTTTCGCCATTCACTTTTGAATAAAAATCTATTACATTTTCTAACGATAAATTGCCTGATGTGAATGAATAATCACATATTATGAAAATAAATTTTATCTTATTTATATTACGTTGATGACTTATTTTCTTGGAGGATATTCCGTTTTATTCATAATATACAGTTGTAATTATGAAACTGTTTATTTGTGCTACTGAGACTGTTGACTTATTTACTCTCCCCACTACTAACCTTTTACGTAACAAATTTTCATCAAAACCGCCCCTTTCTTAAACTCTTGTACTAGTTTAAATGTGTTTTCGCATATGGGTGATCTACCGCTACTCTGGTGTAAGTTGAGCAATTGTTTACATATTTTGAGAAAATGTGTTACGCTTGTCAAACCTTGCTTGGATTCGATAATTTCAAGTTCGGTGTATTTTATTTCTCAGGCCAGGGTTAGAATCCGGCTGCTGCTGATATGTCTTTATTTTATTATTTTAGCCGTGAGTCAACCCGGTGGGTTCTGGTGGCACACCCAGTCTCTATAAAGTGTTGAATTGTTGAACATCAAATTTAAATGTTAGTTATATTGTCATAGTAATATCGTCAAAACTGAGAACATTTAATTTTTTTTTTATCTTAGACTTTCGATATCCTGTAAAGGTAATCCAATCATTGAAGGTAAGGAATCCTTGAGGATCATAAGTAATCATATAAATTCTAATCTATAAAGTTTGCATGGCGGTGTTTTCTGTCCTGGTAATACAGTGTAACAATTCTTCGTTGTCTCCGTTTACTCACTGACTGTCCAACTTGATGACAGTCAGCTGGTAAAAAAAAAAGGTGAATCTGAAAACGTAATCTTAATGACTGAACATATTTGAAGTAAACCAATCAATAGTTAAAGTATATCTATAAAGACAAATTTAAATAAATTTAAACTAATTTCCTAAAACATAAACGAAACATATGTGATAAACTGGGGCGTAACTAGGTATTTAAGGGCACGAGGCCAAGGACGTGAATTGGGCCTTCGGGGTGAATAATGGAGCATTTTTCTGTTGTCTTCTCTTGCACGCTAAAATGATTCGGTCGGAATAAAACAGTAAGATATTCGATTTATTCATTATTTTCTCTGAAAAATAAAATTATCATTTATCCAAATAAGGTATTTATTATTTCTCTAAAATATCGATGTAACTCTAACAAAATCCAGTTACAATATTAAATTGGTCTAAGCATTAGAAACGGGGGATATATGAAACATAATTTTATACCTAAGATCGTCGTGAAAATTGGAAGGATAAAATCATCTTTCCCGTGGATGTTCGTTATAGAGAAATTTATTACAATAATGAATCCGAGTGACATATTGCCCTTCATTATTTATCTGTCTTGGTGACCCTCTGGTAAGCTGTGGTTTTCATTGTTGAGGCGTATACATGTGACAACTAATATGACAGTTGTTGTCATCTCCGTGATAAGTAAAGGGATCTACCACGTACATACAGTTGAAGAAAAAGAACAGAAAATATCAGTTTACCTTACAGCTATAGCTTCAATTGCCACCGTGGAAACGCGATCAACATTGATAGAGAGGGCAGAAGAGCCGGAAAGGTCAGCGACCGTCCTTGCCCGTCCGGTCCAAATAGGTCCCCGGTCACGAGGGCTAAATATAGCTCCGCCATCTTCGGAAGGGACGTCTCGTAAAAATTCCACGAGAATCCGGAGTCAACGGAACTTGGCGCCGTTTTTCTCTTTTTCTCTTGAGTCGTTCCGGGTTATATTTAGCTCCAGCCGGCTCCCGGCTGATTCCCATTCTTCGACTTCGTCGTGGCTTTGCAGGACCGTCCGAGACGTCTTCGGGGCAGATGGCGGTAACTTTCCGCAGAAGGATGTTCGGAGTGAGGTATATAGTAAAGGTAAAATGAAAATATTTAATACATTTTTTTTTAATGAACTCGCGTCAAGTAATTACTAGTAATCACTGCATTCTCAACTAAAAATTCAAAGTTTAAGATAAAGTGTTAATCATATTCAACCCATAATCGAAAAAAATAGTCAAAATTAGTAAAAGTATTTTTATAAAAAAAATTCATTAGAAGTATTTTTAGCTAAGCATTCAAATTCATAAATGATAATTATTGACTAACTAATTTTCTAACGTCATTAATACATTGTTTTATAAAGAACTTTTTTTTAATAACTACTATTAGTATGAGGAGAAGAATGAAGGGTGCGGTCAGCAAATAAACAAAATTTAGTTATTTTTGCAGACGTTTCGAGCTCAGGCTGAAATTCCGACAAGAGTCAATAATAATCTTTAATATTAATCTACGATCAGATATTCACAATTCTTTAATTTCTATTAGTATTTTGTTGTTATATATAATGATAATTAAAGTAGAGTACTTTTTTTTGGGGGGGGGAAGAGGTTATTAGATTCGAAATTTCTTAAAATTCAATAATTTGTATTAATGTATCTACAATATTTCTTTATTAGTCTGATAGTTTTATTTTATTTTTTTAATACTATTTTTAGATAAAAATTCAAACAGCATTGATATAGAAATATTAGAGAAATAAATAACTTTGAAGAAATAGTAGTTACAAATAACTGTACATTGACCTGAGATAGTAATTAAATCCTAGCCGCGAAAGTAACCGTTCCTGAGTCCTTATTTCTTGAGTTCTTTCACAAGTTCTTCAGTTTCCTGTTTCTAAATATAGAATCGAATTCTATTTTTATAACCGTAACCCGAATTCATGTTTTACAATCTGGAGATTTTAGATACTGTTATTTTAAGTAATTTATTTGCTGTCTATTTCCTATTTTTTCTTTAATTTTATTTTAATGTCTTATTTTTGAATTAATTATCTGTAGCTATTGTTTACTTTCTTTAAATATGCAATCGTGGGAACTGGTTGAATTAAAAAGTTTTACTAAAACCATTTTATGCTCATTATTGATTTCGTTAATGCTTTTGTTTCTTTTTTGGAAAAAATCGGTTTTGGTTTTATTTTATTTATTTATTTTTCTTTTTGTATACAGTGCTGATTTTTATATTTAAGTTTTCTTTTCAATCCAATCTGGTTAGTCGGAAATATAAAATGAAGTAATAGAGATATAATCTAGTCAAAAAAAATTTCAGGTTTTTCATAGTTACCACCGAAATACTGTTTTGAAATCACTTTTGACCTCACTGCTTTTTATCCATAACCACTAATATTCATTTGTAAAGGTTTCTGTTTCCATTGTAGCAGAGTATTCTGTCAAAAAAAAAGGGTTTACTACACATCACTGCTTTGCTTTAATATTGGCACGGCTGTTAAAAAAAAAAATGCTTTGACTTCATTTTGAATTAGACGTATTCCAAAGATAGTACTGTGTATACTGGGGTCACTTTCACTGCAGAGATATCTATACGTACTATTCCAAACCCAGTCTGCGGTGTAATGTACGGAATTATTCAAATACAAAATCACAAAAATGCTTTTTTTCACTATTATAGCAAAGCAACGATATCTCCTTCCTCGTTCCTCAAAATCGTTTGAATATTTTTCATTTTCATTTTTCATAGGATCTTATAGGAGGATTCAGACCTGGATTTTTTAGCTCCAAGCCATTAACAACGTTGGCTAGATTTTTTATTAAAAAAAAAAAAAAATATGACTAAGGTTTTTCTTATCCCTACAAATCGAAATCCTTAGTATCAAAATCTATTTTTCTTTCGACTCTTTCTTTTTTGTTTTCTCCTCCTTAGCGCCAGATGCGATTACTAGTCTCGAGCTTTTAATGCCATAAAATCACGTGCTTTTTATCGTCATATCAAAATAATCTGATTTAAGCGGCATTGACGAAATTCAACGAATATAACTTTTATGGCAAGGAATTAAATAAATTAAATGGGATTGGTTATTGAAACTTATTAATTTAATAATTGTAAACTAATATTGGTATTAAAAAATATCTAGAGATAGCGATGAAAGTAAAATACTCCGGAAAAAGATTGTTTTACTGGCTGTAGGACATTTTGAAGTTCTGAGTTATACTAATTTTAATACCCATCCTAAATATTTCTTTGGGAAGGAAATAGGCTGATTTTAGCAACAAACAAAAATTAATTTTTCCCTCCTATATTTAAGAACACAGATTTGTCAACTGCTAAACAAGCGTAAATTGTTGCTAAATTTTAAACATATTGTAAGTGCGTATATTTTCGGTTAAAAAAAATATGATTTCACAGCACCATGCGATTCCATATTCCTTAATTATCATTTTTATTTATCTATTTATAATCAATTTTAATATTTTAACTGACTTAAGTTAGACATTTTACTTATATTTTCTATTGGTTAAAAATTGACACGTACGATATCTAGGAATTGACCATTGAAATGTTAATGTTGAAGTTCATAAATATGATTTAATATAAACGTTAAATAACGATAGTTACAATTACTAAGAAATAAATTTTATTTAAGCTGAAAAGAACGATTTAAGGATAGAAATTTAAAAAAACAGCTATTAAAAACGACTAGGATTTTTTTAGTCAGGGATCTAGTAATGAAGATATTAAGAATATAGGAAGGATTTTCAGTTGAACCTATAAATCTAGCTTATCTTGGATATTTAGTATATCTTGTCAGATATCCTGTTTAATCATAGATACCCAGTAAAATTTTAATTATCCAGCTGCTTTTACATATTTCTTTTGATCATGTGGAACTGGGTAGGAGGAAATTAGACAAATTACTCAGCTAGTGAGCTGGCGGTGCTATGTTTAATGTAATTTTTTATTTTAATATTTTCTATCTAACAAAAAGGTAATGTTAAAATTATAATAATAAATAATTATAAATCATGTAAGAGCTTATAAGACTTTTTTTTATCCTTGAAAAGTTTTTTATTGAGAGCTCTTCAAAAGTTTTTAGAAATAGGATATTAATTTAAAATAAATTATCTAAAAATATATTCCGATTATATTTTAGAAAAATGTATAGATAGTATAAGTTGATTGTGATAATTCGGATAATTGGGAAAAGTGTTTTCTTGGAAGAGGTCCAAGAGAAGCGTGCCCGACCAATATGTATATTTCATTTAAAGGAGAGAAAATGTATTCCTATATTTCTCGTTCATTTCCCACTCATAAGAGTCAGCTTTAAAGTTTGGGTAGGCACCTCTAAGGGATTAAGCGACATGTTATAATAAAAAAAAAATATAGTTACAGGGTTTTGATGACATAATTAGTTCATGCACTAGTTTAGTCTTTAAAAATGGCTTACAGTTTTGGTCACCCAGAGCCACAGGCATATTGTTTAAGCAGATTTATATATCTCTAATATTTAGGTACATAACAAAAGCAAAGTTACTTATTTGATATTTTCTATTGTTACAGGTCTTCAGAAGCCTGAGGTCGAAGAAACCAAAACCAGCCGGCGAAGACAGCCCAAGGATACTCCGAAGGGAGTCCTTCTACCTGTCCACTGTGTCTTTAGAGAAGAGGCGGCCTTCAGAACAGTCCATCGACACCATCATCACTCTTCTGGACGAGAACTGTTCCCTGGACAACAGGGTCAACGAGAAGATAGAGCAGATGACGCTCATAGAAGGACTCGTCTGAAGGTTGTGGTACCAACTTTCGCGACCGGACTTTACTACTCCTGCGACTACGGGCCCGCACTAGGACCCTCCGAAGGAGTCGATGGAACATCCTTCGACGCGCGGAGTCCGAAGAGGCTGAATTGCGGTGGTCGTTCCTTTGCAAGCTTACTGCGATGGACTATATTGATAGCTTAGCGCTTCTACTGTATTATACTTAATGTACTCATTGTACGGAAAAATATATAAATAAAAACAAATATTATATAAATATAAAATAAAAAAAAAATCTTACTTATGATTCATATTATAACTAAATTAAGAAAGCAGTTCCTGTAATTAGTATTGTAATTTATTTCGTGGGTGAAAATATTTTTTTTTGTCTCCAGTCTTTGATGTTAATTTGTAAGACAGCAAAAAAGTAAACTGAATAACTGAAGAATGTTACTGTTGCTATTTGTAACCTTTCAGCCATTTTAGAATTAAGTAAAAGTAAATGTATCAACTTTTAAACTTTGTCTAACTTGTTTATAACTACTTGCAAGTTTATGGGAAACTGTATGGTAGACATAAATCAAAGAGAATTTAGACTCGAAAGAGTCTAATTTTAAAAGGATATTTGTTGACTCTAGTTCTGAGCATCTTAAAAATTGGATTTGTTAATAAAATACATATATATTTTCACCCTTATACAACTGAACTATTATGTATATAATTAATAACATAAAAAATTCTGTAATCTTAGCCAATTTGTTTAAATTAATTTTTAAAAGTTAATGAATACAGATCCTGTCCAAAAATAAAACAGTTGCTATAATTGATATATTATTCGAATCACGCATCCTCAATCTTAAGCCCATATAAAATCCATATGTGTGCTACTTCTCTTATCAAAATAAAATAATAAAAAAATTATCAACACAAATTTTCTACAGCTTAAAAATGTTTATTGTATACTTTAAAACAACAAAAAAATCAAAATAGTGTGCTTAAATGTTACAATTAAATACAAAGACAATATTTTTATTTATTTTAACTGCACAAATCCTTATCATTTCTATGTAAAAGTCAGAGAGTTCTAGAAAACCTATGGTTATGTAACATCTCCTAAATTTCTTTGACAGTTATGGCAGATTTGTTTAACGAGATAGTAACACGCGTAGACACTTTGAACCCACACTAACCGATTTAAATTTGTTATTGAGCAAGATAATGGCCATAAAATAGAAGAAAAAAAATTTTTTTTGTTATATGGCCTCATATTTGCATCGTTTATTATTTACCTCTCTTCTGACGGTTATCATACCTTTGCTAAATCTCCTCGCTAATATATTATTATGTAATTGGGACATGATGTATATAATGTCAGATATGAGTGATTTATAACGAATTTATTTTCTTCAACCCTGACTTGTATAGTATGAATGAAATACAAAAAAAAAAAATATGAAAACTATATTATAATAATGATAAGGTACCCTTAGTATATGTAAGATATAATCTGATTTCTTTATATGGTGATTTATGTAATGCGCTTAAGTTTTATGTGAATTTTTATGATACAAGTAATCTCCTATTTTTTATGATTACATAATTATTAGAGGATAGATAAATTTGTATGTTAATTTTAAAAACTTGTAAAATATTTGTATCGATGTGATATCGTAATTAGAAATGCTTTCTTTTCTAGTTACAGATCCTGCCGACTAACAGACTGATAATTTCACTTTGACAAACATGACTTATTCATTAGATATTAAATATATTTTACAAGTCTTTATTAATATTATTATAAAATTTTATTTATTTAATGTATTTGATAATAAATGATTTATTATAGAATAAGAACTGATGTGACACTTCTAGTCCTGAAAATATTTATATTTATTTTATAAATAAAAAAAAATGAAATTTATTTATGGTCTTACTGGTTAAATATTATTTTCTTCCATTTATTACCTATTGTGCAAATAGTAATAACATTGGTGTGATAGATAGGGTGAGTTCTTATTGATGAAAAGTCGTAGAATATCAACAAGGCACCAGGCATAGTACGATACAACTTGTACAACGATACAACTAGTACGATAAAAAAAAAAAAAATTTCTTAGCACCAATACATTAACAATTTTTAGCTTTCTAACTCAAATAGGCTATTGCCATGGAGGTACATGTGCATATTCACCTAAACAAACATTTACACATGACTAAATTTTATCTGAAGTTCATCCCTACTTTTATGGAATTTTTCTGCTAGGAAAACAACCATTTTTTTTTTTTTTTTTTTCGTTTTTGTTACTAACACTATGATACTGTTTGCACAGGTCTATAGAGAAATGATATTAGCATTGAAATTCATAAAAACAATATTAATAACATGTTTTTGTTGGATGTTAGGAATTTTAACGATATTTCGGTATTTAACACTTAAAATATACCGCGGTACGAACGACTAACCTGACACAAAACTGAAAAGGCAGGAAACTGCACGTCGATTTCGACTACTACAGCACTTACTAGACAAACGGTCTAAGCTTCCAATTCATAACATAGAAACTGATTTACATTTTAAAAAGAAGATGGCCTCGAGACCTCCTAGTGTAGAAATATGATTATGATTAATATGATTAGTGCTACCAATACCAAGTTTTTTCATTTTTTGGGACCGCTACTACTACACTCCAGGGTTTGAACCGGCATCGCCAATAAACATCAAAATAGCAAGACTGTGTCTTAACGACTGAGATACGGGCGGTCAATGAAAATACAGTTATAAATTGTAATAAACATTTATAACGATTTATATAAATCGCGTGTAATTCGCAATGTAATCCCCGGTGTAAACCGCAAAACAATATTAAATAATTCCTCCATTTTGAGGGTGTTTTTAATACTCATACAACGCCGAAAATATATTCAATCTTTAAAAAAGAAACGTATAAAATTTTTGGTTGATTGTATTCAATAACAATCTTTGCAGGGATGTTTATGGACATTGTTGGAACGATATTAAATTTACTAACGAAAATAATAAAATTTCACCTGCATGAATCTCGTTTTTCAGGGTTTTCTACTTGGTCTCTTACCTACTAAATTTGTTTATAAAATAACTAATTCATAAGTTTTTTTTTTTAAATTCAGCTTTTATTGGAAAATATATACATCAAAAAACCAATTGTTTTCACATAATTTATTCTACACTTATTTTAAGCAAGTATAATCAATATGTCATATATACATGTAATGTATACATATAATACATATAAATATATACAAGTCGTGATGACATGTAGATATATATAAATAAAATTTACCATAAAACGCTTAATTTTACAACAATACACAAATATCCTAACGTTTTATCTTGATTTTTCTCGAGGAGGTAGTTTTTAAATATGAAAAGTTAAAAACCTTTGAGAAGAAGACTTTAGGCAAGATTAATTAAAAACTTAATTTCATTTTTGGGCTATAGCCCATAAAAAAATAGCTTTTCGACAATTGCGCAAATAGTGGCCGATTTTGTATACAGGCATTGCAGGTCGGAACCCTACAGAAACAGAAATAGAAGCAACGAAATTGTTCCGCCCATTCACGAGATAATCGTAGAACCCACGGACAACAGATCAATAAACAAAAATTATTTTTTTCAATAAAGCATATGAACGATTAATATGAACAATTGGGTTGAAAGACTATTAAAAATAGGCCTGAGATAATTAAAATCTAACAATTTTGTAATTTAAAATTATAAAATGAGATATTTTTTAGTAGTAACCCTATTTATTTTTTAATATGTTGGCAAAAAAATATCTTTGAAATTTAAAGGCTTACGTAAGCACGCACACACATAAATGCATGATAAAATGTATATAAAGACCCTGACTCTTCAATGGGTGTAGCAGTACAGATAAGATACAAATATATTATGGAGTCGTAGGAGCTACATTTATGAATAAAAGGAAATACGTTTACTGATAATCAAGAAGCCATATAGAATAAATATGGTGCCATTACAATTAATTTTTCAAATTATATAATATTATCTCATAAATTTCTACCAGATTATCTTAGTACAGTTAATACCTACCAGCTTATAGTTGGAAATATCTATAAAGTATTAGATAATAATCCATCAAAAGGTAGCGTTGGTCTTTAAGGAAAGCTAAGATTGTGGTACATGAGGCGTTGGTCTTACCTACCATATGTCTTTCACAATGAAAGAAAAAATACCAGTGATGCATTATTATCGGAATCCAGGCATTTAAAACACTCGTACACACCGAAAGGTCAGAAATAATTTGATGGTATTTTAGGTCCTGCAAGAATTTAAAAAAGTGCGTCAGTAAAGATATTTTAAAATGTTGTTTACTGAGGAAAGTTCCGAGTTTTATTTTTGGTTTAGGCTTCACAACAACCAAATACGAATAGCGTAGATTGTAGAAAACAGAACCCGTTGCCAAAACATTCTCGTTTCTTCGTCATACTATTAATTTACTAAGTATAAAAATAATGGAGCATTAGGTGAAGAATGCAATAAATTGCCCTTGAAATTATTTGTTTAAATTGTTTACTCAGAATTTTATGCGTTAATTTATTTTTTAACAATTGATGATGATTTCGTATTTTGTAATCGGATGGATATAATGTCCTTTCTAAAACCTTAAAACTTATTTACGTTCTATTATTTATACACTTTTTGATTGAAACTGATTATATTTATCAATTATATTTAAGTATATCCTTTACATTAATTTATTTTATGTCACCAACTTTATTATCAATTAATCAAAAGCATCACTCACCGTACTTTTATTAGGAAAAATTATTTCACCAATTTTAATCAATAAACAAAATGTTCTACGTTTCGGCTAACACGCTATCCTCAGAAACAAAAATTTAATTTTCACTTTCTCCAACAAATTCATAGAATCAAACTGCCTTGGAACTTGGAAGTTTAATTATATCAATTTGTACTGGAATAAGCAATTGAAATTTTTATTCTTGAGGAAGGCGTGTTGCCTGAAACGTAGAACATTTGGTTTATTAATTAAAATTAGTAAAATAATTAAGTCTTCAAATTCAACAAAGTTACCTTCACCACAAATAAATTTTATACATAAAAATACATCAAATTTCAAGTTCACAGCCCTTTCTAAAACTGTTGCAGCCAATCATCCCCAAGTCTAAAAAGCTATAAAACCATTACTTACTATGGGAAATCATATTTATCAACTTACAACATTTCATGTTTAATTACATACTTTTGTCACCTGTATCGTTCATTATTAAAAATTTTATTTGATAATAAAAAACAATATACTACTAAACTTATCTCTACACCAGGTAAAGCATATTACCATTTATTTCATGGCTATAGTATATTTTATTAGTTGCTTATATTTTGTTAAGTAACCAACTAACAAAATTCAACATTGTGACTTATACCACCAAACCATCGACCAAAACGTAAAGCTAAGAGGACAAACGCTACAAAAATAAAGCACAATGACATATCAATAGATATGATAGTAGAGAGAATACGGGCGAGCTGGGACACTTCCGTGAGGAGCCAATCAGAAGCCAGCATTTTGATGACGTCACACATGGCGGGAGATTTGAATTCAAATATTCGGCTCGACCCGCCCTTAACCACCCACGTGGTCTGTCACGTGGTCTATCACGTGATCATTAGGCAGCCAATGAGAGGCCAGTATTTG
>NW_027108701.1:566530-573418 GCF_000696795.3 Halyomorpha halys | reverse complement strand
AAGTCGAGGAACTCCCTCCACAAAAAAGTGTCCCAGCTCCCCCATATTCCCTCTACTGACACGTTTGATCATTACTTACGGCTGTGATTCTCAGACTGGGTGCTGTTCTAAAACCAGAAATTTTGAGGAAGGCCCCAAATTCAGGACAACTTGTTCAAGCCAGTCAAAATAACCCATCCACATGCTTGCGCATGGGTGAATTTGCCATGGTTTGGCAACTCATATTTTAAAGTCACAAAGCATTCTTGGACTCTGATCATACCTTTCATGTAAACTTGCTCCTTGGCGCATAAGAAATAGCCAATGGCATCGCGAATTACATATGGAGTCGATAGAGGATTACATCAATAAACGGTTCATGAAGTTCCATTCCCAATTACCGACAGTTAAAGGAGCAGTGACATATAACTTAAGGGACCCAACCTCAACCCGAAGACTGAAGCCCAGGCTGCTGCAGGATATTCTGTTATAAATTCTATATTTATTAATTCTATTATTCACACAACATTTAGTTTACTCTCTCGTATTTTTTTCAAATTAACTTCTTTTTTTTTACCTTTAGCGGGTAATGGCTTGTTTTGTTAGGTCTACAAACGTCATTATTTTTTGTTATTAATTTTACTTATCTCTTTTAATACGAAGCATTATTTTTATCTATTTATTTTCTTTTAACTATAACATTGTATATAGTTAGGGGTGTCTTTTGTACGAGACTATACATTGAAATGGCTACTGTTTTATTTATTTTTTCTCTTCATCTGTTTTTCAAATTAAGGTTTTTTCCCATTAAAAGTCAATTATTTATTCTATTATATTTATAAATGTCAGAGTTTTTGTTATTAACTTTTCTATTTATATTTTCTTTAGAATTATTATTTTTATCTATTTATTTATTTTTTTTTTTTTACATATTTGTATTTTTTTTATAATGCATCGTTATTATTCGGAATTATTCAATATTTATAGCGTTGTAAATAGTTAGAGGTCTTTTTTGCACTAGACCCCCATTATTAAAAAAAAATTTTACGGTTATATTAACCATGTAAGACCCACCGGGCCGTTATTGTATTAAATAAATAAGGAGGGAAGAACTGGTAAACTTAACAAGTGGATAAATTAATTTATTGTTGTATATATATTACTGTACAACCTCCAATATCCTATCTTTCTTACGCCTCTATCTCTATCTCTTTCTCTTATTGTAGAAAGATAACGGCCTGTCATATAATCAAAAAGAAGTCAAGTTGATTGATTGCCTTTGAGAATGAAAAATCATTAGTCGTGTAAGATGAAGCCACAATGTAAAAGTCATTACTATACTTCTGTAAAACAGCACTCGATTACTGATAATTCGGGAATAACTATCGATGAATATGTCAGCCTCATTACATACATAAATTACAACTCTTGTGAACGAATGAAGAGAAGACTCGATTACTTTCTCCACTTACTCCAAGAGCCCGTCACTAAGACGAGTTACAACTGTAACGAACCGGTTGGTAGCCTGACCAGCCAGCCGGACGCCTGTCAAGGCCGCTCCCATTGGTGGGCTTGGATCACGTGACAACTGATCCAGCCAATCAGTTCCGGATCTACTACTCATCACCTGATCATCAGGTCTTAGCGACCGGTTGTCGAATAGGGGTCAAGTTTTTTTCTATTGCTATCACCGCTTCAAGTTCATCTTACGGGACATCCCTCCTTGTTCTTGGAAGTAGGAGTGGACAGATGTCAAACAGAGTTCAAAGAGGAATTTTTTTTTTTTAATATTTATTTATTGCTATTTACAACTGTACATTATAATACATTTAGTAAATCTGATCTAAGTTAAATTGGAGTGTTACAGGCATGTAGAGAAACTACCCATTGGTAGCACTCTAATAGAGGAAATTTAAATCTAAAACACGATCATAATTCTTAGCAGAGAACATATGATTGTCACGAATTTTCATGTAAGAAAAATATGAGAAAACTAATCAACTCTGTTCCAGTTTACGGAGTCAAATTCAGGAAATTCACAAACATTTTGTCCTTAAATCTTACTGAACTATGGACATACTTACTGATCGGACGACACATAACATAAAATAAATAAAATTATAAAAGTGTCCTTTCGTAGTTAGATTGGTAAGTACGTGCGCACGTGTCTTTTGTCGTGGTCATGACTACTTCTTTCCCGTGGACTACATTGACGTTATAAGCTTAATTTAAAAAAAATCCAAGTCCCATAAATGAAATGAAATAAAAATAGCTTATAAGTCTGGGACTAGGTCCCTTTAGAACAATTAAAGAAAATTTTAATTTTATAATAATATTTATTGGCCATAAAACCGTGTGGCCACATTTAATTATAACTTATATACAAAGAAGACAAAATAGATTAATTAAAAATCAAAAAGGTAATTACAAAATATCTGTATTATTATAATAATGGATTAGATTGGTAAAGCAAAAGGTAGTAAAATAGAAGGGATTTAAACGAGGGAAATGTTGGTAAATGACGGTATGTTAGAGGAAATGGAGTTCCAGAGATATCCAGCTCGGGTAAAAAACGATATATCAGCGCAGCAGTTCGGTGAGGTGGAGGGAAGATGTTAGATAAACGGGACCTGATAGTACGGGATTGGACTGAGAATTTGAATTGCAGGTTTTGAAGGATATAGGAGGGGCGTTGAGTACTAATTACTTGGAAAGGAAGCTAGGAAAGATACTGGCATCGGAAGGATGGATAGAGCCACTTCAGCTC
Source organism: Halyomorpha halys (assembly GCF_000696795.3). Taxonomy (NCBI): domain Eukaryota; kingdom Metazoa; phylum Arthropoda; class Insecta; order Hemiptera; family Pentatomidae; genus Halyomorpha; species Halyomorpha halys. The sequence goes on along the minus strand of NW_027108701.1, from coordinate 570,672 downwards.
GGTGTAATTCTGGGTTATTCAATTTTATTTTTTTTGGGTGCGTGAGGATGAAGTCATAATGCAAAACGGGTTGTGGGTAGCATTTTTTCCTGCATTCTGGTAATGCATTTTAAGAGGGGGCTCAGGAAATTTTATTATTTGGGATGAGTAGTCTGTATTTTGTGTCAGTTTGTTGGTGATGGGGCTTTTCTGAATAATAAAGTATTATTCATTTTCATTTCTTTCTTTTTTTTAAAATTCCACTCACTTCTACTAACCTCCGATAAAGTCAAAAATTTATTTTGGTAAAAATATGACAGAAATTGTCCTTCACCACGTAATTAGTATTAGTGATCATGCAGATGGATGTAATTCGTTTTTTTAATGTTATTAACCTTCTAAAACTCAAAATGATCCTTAATACAGCGAAGCATACAATTGTTGATTTTTCAATGCCATATTTGATAGAATAGGTTAGTTTTATTAACTTTTTGTTTATTAACAAAGTAGCGTTGGTTTTTTTTAATTCAAAATACTGCGTTCACTTACAAATTTTGTTTTTCTCCAGTTGTGACTGGTTCCACGGTAGTTGTTATCTGGGGCTTTAGGGCGTAAAACCCTAAGGTCATCAACGCCCATGTTTCGAGCTTATTCGCTTATTATTTATTAGCTTAACTATTTCATTTATATTTATAATTCTATTTCACTTTATTTTTCTCTTTAAATAATTACTTCTTTTGGTATTTTTTATTACGTATAACAGATTTTCTGGTTTAAATCTTATTCAAAAGGCCATTCCTTTTTAAGAAAACTAAAACCATTTCCACGTTCTTCTGTTCATCATTCAGAGCATCTGATACACTCGGTCTTACCATTCTACTCAAGTTCGCGGAATAAAAATGAGATTTCTCAAATATGTGACAGATTGTAAGTACACTGTTGCAGTATTGACATTTTGGCGGTGGCTGCTTACTGATCAGATATCTATGAGTTAAACTTGCATGACCTATTCTCAATCTAGCAATAGCTACCTCCTCCCTGCGATTGGAACGGTTTGGTGTGGTCCATGGTTTAATGTTTTTTTAATAGTTTTTAATTTGCTTGGCGGGCTTTCACTCCACATGGCTTGCGAACTGGATGATATTTCATTTTTCATCAGAAAACTTATTTCTTGGGGTGTCAGAATGGCCGCGCCCTGACCTGGAAGAGCAAGTGCTTGTTTGGCTGCTAAGTCCACGGTAGACTCTTCAAAAACACAATATATTTGTTCGCTAATCATATAAAAGAGGTTGTAAAAATGCTTTTTCAGTTGTTAATGAAATATTTATAATTTATATATAATTTAAAGATTACTGAATAATAATCATATAAAACAGCACACATAGCAATCATAAATACCATTGAATTAAAGAGATTTCATATCAGGGCCGCCTAGGTGTCAGTGTTACCAGCCTTCTACAAGGTTGTTATTTTAATTGAATTATTTTTGAGTAGCATCATGCATTATATCAAATTTGTTATTCTGAATTGTAGAGTACCTGATGGTGGGGTAATGGTTCCGAAACGTTTTAATTGATTAATTAAGATAAAATAAAATTACTGTGGACGAATTATTCACTTTACTTCATTATAAAAAAGACGCATGCACAATTGCCGTTGATAATAAATCTTTACTTATTTATTTACTTAATTATAAATTAACTTTTTTCTCCTAAAATTATATAACAGTGGATCGGATAATGATATATTTTTTATCATTTAACCTCAGTTATATCGAAATCCATAGATTTCAGACATTATTTTTACAAGGAGTGGTAGGATTTTGTGTTAGTAGGATTAATCAGTAATCAGGGAACTCCTGTCTTGCACAGGACCTTCTGACTGTTACCTTCAAGCAAGCCCACACTAATGTTAATTAGCTGGTATTTATTAATCCACATCCCAGTATTCACTTCTTGTAGTATTCAATACGAATCAAGAAATAAATTAGTTCAAGATCCCAAGAGGAGAAAAAATTCAATTATTCCACCCTAATTTTTTATTACTTTATTGACAACTATGTATAGTTACTATTCAAAATTAATGAATCTACCAAGTATACTTAGGGAGAATAAAAAATGGCGGCTGTTTCAAAATGTTAAAAAAAAAATTTTCATTTAGATCTTCATTAAAAGTTCCTTCAACACCTCAACCTAATAGAACATCATTTAAAGTAAAGTAAATTTCCTAGTGTGTTATAAAATTGTAGTTTACGATTCAATGGACTACTACTTAAAGACCAAGGGACATCTACTGAGATTCTTAGGACCTTGTTTCGAAATAACTATAATTTCATTTTCTACAAGATGGTGCACCCCACACTTCACAACATTACCAACGACCTTATATTTTTTTAGATTATATATTTTTTTAAATGGAAATGGTTTTTATTTAGATTTTCTATTGACAATAGTATTAATAAATGTCGGTCTTTAAATACTTTTCACATCATTCCCAAACAAGGGCCAAAGGATCGGTAAACAATTTCCATTAAGTTGGGTACACATTCCAATAAAATTTTTTGGTTAAACTCCTAGTGAACTCCATTTTAAACAATAATAATAATTTCCTTAAAGGAACTAAGATTTTTCTTAACTTTGTTCCTTTAATTCTTGAAAAAATCAATGACAACAAACAAGGAAAGAACATGTCATATTTACTTTTAATCGAATAAGTCTAAAAGATAGTTCTAGAGAGATAGTGAGGAAACCATTCTTAAATTACTCATGACCTCACCCAGTTCATACGAATGGTGAGTGCACGCATGGTTGTTGATAATGTTTTAACTATATGTATATATATTTCGAATAGCATGTATTTCAGATGTAGTAATGCAGACTGGGGATTTAGATTATTTCCCCTACGGTATATAATATATAATACTTCAAACATACATTTAAAAAAATATATATTATTTTTTATTGTACTAGCTGAACCAAGGTAGTATTCTTTGCTATTGCTATATTTGAGGTTGTATATGGATTTAATGAACGCAGTCGATAGTTTAATTTATATTATTGTATTTAGTAAATTAAACATTCACGTATGCTTTAATATAATTATTTGGTAACATAGATTGAATATATGCGATGACATTAGTTTTTAGCAACTCAAGAAAGGAAGGTTGAAAAAGCAGACATTCAGCTTTTCAACGATTCTTTAAGATTGGTAGATTTATTTATTGATAGATATTACAATCTGCCACGCAGTTGTGGGCAATAGGTAATACTGATGAATGAAGTAAATTAAATGAAAATTTAATTTTGTTCAGAATTGGGCAAATATTATTCGAATGACGACAGACGAATGAATTTTTAATCGTGAATTTTGTACTCGAATAATCAATTATTCGTACAAAACATATGATTAACTATCCGAATACTTTTATATTACGAATAATTGATTATTCGTGTAAAATAATGACGAATAAAAAAGTATTCGGATAGTTAATCATATGTTTTGTACGAATAATTGATTATTCGAGTACAAAATTCACGATTAAAAATTCATTCGTCTGTCGTCATTCGAATAATATTTGCCCAATTCTGAACAAAATTAAACAAGTTTTGTTTGTAGCTCAGAATGTACTTTTTTTAAACAGCTATCTCTTTACGAAGGATAAGAAAAAAATATCAGTGATTCCATTAAACGACATTATATCCGTAAAATAAAAAATAAAAATATAATTTGGCTTTGTTTAAAACAGGTCAAAAATTTTCTTTTTTAGAAAAAACAAAACAAATTATATTCGTTTTTAGTGCTGCCTCAAATACGCTAAATATCATTTTTCAAGGTAAGTGAAAATTGGAAAATTTTCACCCTGATTTATTCGGAGATTTTTTTTTTTTCCCAATGTCAATATTTCATATATTCGTTTATAACTTCTCTGCATTTTATACAGTCCCTAGGCAAGACACTCTAAAGTATATATAATAAATTCCATGTATTACATATATGTATGAAGTTTTTACTTTAATGAGGGGTACGAAAAAAAAATCTAATCCTTACCTTATCTAATAGAATCGTTGTCCCATCCCTACAGCCCACCTAGAAGGTTGAAACGGCAGTGGCCAAGAGACTTATTAAAATAAAAATGAACAATTGGAGTTCTGGCAATGGTCAGA
>NW_027108701.1:564598-565150 GCF_000696795.3 Halyomorpha halys | reverse complement strand
TTAGGTTGAGGTGTTGAAGGAACTTTTAATGAAGATCTAAATGAAAAATTTTTTTTTTTTGTAACGTTTTGAAACAGCCGCCATTTTTTATTCCCCCTAAGTATACTTGGCAGATTCATTAATTTTGAATAGTAACTATAAATAGTTGTCATTAAAGTAATAAAAAATTAGGGTGGAATAATTGAATTTTTTCTCCTCTTGGGGCTCTTGAACTAATTTATTGAATAATCAATTATTCGTACAAAACATATGATTAACCATACAATTACTTTTTTATTCTTCATTATTTTACTCTTATCTCAATTACTTGGGCAAAACAAATCGAATAACCATTTGAATACTTTTATATTCGTCCATTTTATAGAAAAATATTCTCTTATTCGAAAAAATTAAATGATTAACCATCCGACTACGTTTGTTTTTGTATACACACGATATTTTTTGTCTTACAGCTATTCATAGATATATTTTATGATCGCGTATAGATTAATTTTAACTTTTCTGATTTCTAAGGGTCCCTTTTTATGTTTTGGGATTTGTAGAATATGAAAA
>NW_027108701.1:561280-561923 GCF_000696795.3 Halyomorpha halys | reverse complement strand
GGCCTCTTTATGTTTTGAGATATGCATATTTTTTATCTTAGTTAAAATAAATCGATGCGCGATCTTAAAATCGACAGTATTTTCATATTCTACATATCTCAAAACATATAATGAGACCCTACCATGTTCGGGATCAAGACAGTTAAAATAAATCGAAACGCGATAATTAAATCGATACCCGATCATAAAATCAATAGCATTTTCATTTTTGGCATATATTGAAACATTTAAAGAGACCCTAACATGTTAGAAATCGTAAAAGTTTCTAACATGTTAAGGCCTCTTTATGTTTTGAGATATGCATATTTCTTATCTTAGTTAAAATAAATCAATACGCGATCGTAAAATCTTTTTCATATTCTGAATTCCTCAGAACGTATAAAGAGACCGTAACATGTAAATAAATCAAGAAAGTTAAAATAAATCGATACGCCATGTTAAAATAGATAGCATTTTCGTAATCTGCATATCCGGAAACCTAAAAATTGGCCCCTATGTATTAGAAATTAAAAAACTTAAAATAAATCGATATGGGATCTTAAAATCGATATCATTTTCATTTTTTACTCGTCTGAATATGTGAAATAGAACCCTCATACATTAGAAATTGAAGGTGGTAAAAAAATAAGTGAATTTAAAAAAA
>NW_027108701.1:545003-556000 GCF_000696795.3 Halyomorpha halys | reverse complement strand
TAATTTATTATTAAACTATTAAATAATTAAATTAATTAGTTTAAAATCAAAAGTGGCTGGTATGTTAACTATTTCATTTCAACTGTTTTCTTGTACAGTCAAAGAGAAATATATTTTATGGATTTTATAAGCCGAGCTTCTGAGTGTATTATAAGATCTTATATTTGCGAAATCCATTGATTTATTAAGCTATAAAAAGATCTATTTATCAAAGTTCTATTTTTATTAATATATTTATATTATCTTTGGACGAATATTAAATCGATTGATCGAAGCCTATATGAACTCTTTTGATCTACAACTGTGTATGGCTGAGAATATTTGTCCACAGATGACTAAATATTTGATATCCGTCTCTTGGGTATTGAGTCTGTTCCAAGAATATATTTCGGAGTGAAAATTTGTTCATTTCTTTGCATATGTCAAGGATGGTCAATGTTTCAATATTTGATTTAAAAATGTTTAATATTTGACTACTTTAGAGCAAATTAAATTACCTCTTATTTGAGTGCTAATCGATATGCTCGTCTTATGGTTCCTTAGATAAAGATTTCTCACTATAAATTTATTTACTACCGGCTTTTCTGTACATTTAGTAATCAAAGTCCAAATTAATAATGTATGGTACTCTTCTAATGCAGAATATAATGTTGTTTACTTACTTCCATATACTTTATATTTTTCGCTTGGATGCACCGTTTAGAATAGGAGTATTCATGATCTTTAGTATAACATGTTAAAGCGTGTTAAATGGGAAAACTCATGTTAAATGGAGAAATATTTCTTTATTTTACCATGTTAAAACGATATAACATGGTTGAGAGTCTGTTATTACGTCTTTTAAATGGAGAATGACGTCACACGCAACAGACCAGCGGAGTTCGTGATCATTTTGTTTGTTGTAGTAATAAGCAATGTAGTAATATACATACTACTTGCTCGTAGTGCGTGTTTTAATTGTGTAAATATTGTTTTAGATGATTTTAAAATTAATAAAGCAATGATGGCAATAATAATATAATCAAAGCTGTCAATTGTCATCTTGATTTGCTCCCTCACAATTTAGAAGATCACCAAGGCACTGAGGGGCCATATTTTCACACTTCTACTTTTCACTTAGTTTAGGCATGTTGTAATAAATTGCTATAATCAAAACTTATAAGTAAACAATAACCTGAGGTTTTGGAAGGAAAGGTTATAAAACAAGCTGCTCAGAAAATCCGCTAGGAGCTCTCATGCATTTAACATGACTTTAAATAGGGCTGCTCACAATCCTATACTTATGACATATAGCATGGTAAAACATTTTACATTTAACACATCATGAATAACCCTACTGTTACTAGTTCTTCTAAATGGAGAATGACGTCACGCAACAGACCAGCTGAAATCGTTACCGTTTTGTTTGTTGTATTGTTAGGTTACTTGCTCGTAGTTTGAGTTTTGATTTTGTTTGTATTGTTTTGGATGTTTTTATAACTAATAAAGCAATGGATGACAATAATAATAACGTAGTGAGAGTTGTCAATTAGCTCATCTTGATTCTCTTCCTCACAAGTCAGAAGATAAACTAGGCACTCAGTGGCCAAACTTTCACACTTCTACTTTTCACTTACTTTAGGCATGTAAGCAGGCAATAAATTACTTCAATCAAAACTTAGAAGTAAACAATAAAATAAGGTTTTGGGGGAAAGGTTATAAAACAAGTTTTTATGCATTTACCATTTAACATTACTTTAAATAGGGCTGCTCACAATGCTAGACTTATAACATTTAACATGGTAAAACATTTTACATTTAACACAATATCATAAATACGCCAATTATATGTACAACCAGAAATGTATTTAAGTTTTGAATGGAGTAGTAACATACTCAAAATTATGTTGATTTTACGAATTGTATTTAATGCACGAGCTTCTTTACTGTTAGAATCCATGAAAAGGATTTTTCGAATGAGAATTTTCAATTAGGAGAAAAATCTAAAATCTATGAAATTTTTAGTATCCATAAAAATAATGAAAAGTATTGTGTATTGACAAAAGTTAAGTCGTTTCGAATCCTTACAAATGAAGTGGAAAATTACCTTCCATTGTAGCTCACTAGGAAATGATTGACAATATGATGATAGTAATCAATAGCCTTCAAGAACTAGACAGTAGTAACAATGTTGCGAAATATACTTGTTTGCTTAGTGAGAGGCGATGGTTCGTTTGAAAATTAGGAACTAGTCGTTAATATGGCGTAAAGGAATTTTTAGTGAACACATTTGTTTTTTTTAGTTTACAATCCATTCGTCATTCGTGAAGGAATGGAATATATACTAAATTCGAATATTTTATTTTTCCTTTTTAGTAATTAATATTTTTAGATTACTGATTTAATATATTGATTGTTTGAGAGTGGTTTATATTATTATTAATAAACTTCGATGATGTACTATTATTCAAAACGTTTTATTTTAAAAAACCTCCAATGTTTCAAGGAGATAACCTTAATCATTGATTTAATAATTCATTAAATTTTTTTTTATGCTAATTTAATTAAGGCTAATGTTCCACTTCTTATAATTTCAATACAAAAATTGTTTTGTATTGAAATCATGTGGTTTATATAATGGGCAATGAGCCTGAAAAAAAGACAATTTAATGAATTATGACATCAATGATCAGGGTTGTCTCCTTGAAAATGGCCTAAGGGCCGAAACGTTTTTTTTTTATTTTTGTAAAATAAAAAAGTTTAGAATAAAAGTGGATCATTAAAGTTTGTGTTAATAATAATTTTTTTAGTTATAAAATTAATATTCCTATTTAAAACTTTTAGTCGCATTCATAAGTTATTTATTGTCTACGTTTCAGGGCATCTAATTTAAAATAAAACTATGTATGGTAACAATGAAAATATTCATAAATATTAGGCATTATAACATATATTTCCTAAATAACCACTAACTATATAAAAATATTCATCTAATTTAAATCAAAATATACCAATGATCTATTATGTCGAACAATACTCTTGTTTAATGACTTATTTTTACAGGAGTCTATTAATTTGTATCAATGAACACTTGATATTTACAGCTAGTTTACCATCTGTTATCCATAAAGCAATGGGATATTTAATTTTTGGTTTAATTTCCTATCATCTAAATATGTGCTTGAAAAATGATAAACGGCTTCTTCGGTGACCCTTTATGAATTGAAGAAATGATTCTTGTCACCACTCCACATCCGATTGTATTGTATTTATGACCTTGAAATAATCGTATATTGATTATTTGCAGACAACATTGGAGATAAAGAATTTCTAGACTTTAATTATATACAATTTAATTTATAATATTAGTTTAATTTTTTATATGAGGATGTGAACTCAAAAAATTTTGACTTCCAATTTTCTCTTAAAGCGTGTTGTCCAATCCTCGCATATGCAATAAAATTAATTAAGTGGAAATAATGTTTTTTTTAAATCTACTAAATTTCTATCTGTAAAACATCATAAAACAATTGTATTTTTATATTATAGGAGGATAGTCAGGGTTGCGGTCAATAAAGGTATCAAAATAGTAAAGGGAAATTATTTATTGTTAACCAACGTTTCGCCCCACTTCGCAGCGCTTCTTCAGGGATAAATGAAAAAATAGGATACAAACATTATAGAATAGACAACAAATTAAAATAAAAACGTTTCAAAACAATTTTTATGTTTATAAAGTATTAAAAAAAAAAAAATAATAATTATATGGTTATACATATAGGTGGATTGGAAACAAGTTACTACTGTTTTTTCATTTGGCCCTGAGGAAGCCCTGCGAAACGTGGGTTTACAATAAAGTTTCCTTTTACTATTTTTATACCTTTATTGACCGCCACCCGGAACATCTTCTTACAATCTACTTCATATGGTCAGCTATTTTTTTCTAATTTTTCTTTTTGCCAAATCTTGGTTACAGCACAAAAACTATTGGTTTTGGTCGGTAAGGATTTCGGAATGAAAGGAGGATACGAACCAAGAAGTAAGTAAATTAGGAAGAAATTAGTAAATGTTCTGTATTTATCATTAGTTTGGAGCTAAAACATTTGGATGGATCCTATGTGTACTAAGATTATTCTAAAAATTATTAACAGTCCATGAATTACCTGTTTCTTTTTTTGTTTTGTTTTTCAATTTCGCTTATAGAGTTCATTAGTGGCGAAACATCGTTGGTCGTGGTCCTTTGTTAATGCACTCTTCCCTAAGTGGCAAAAAATTAGAGGACCACCCTCAAGGTTTTGGCCACCTTTCACTAAACCTTTGTTTAGAGTTGCCATAGCATTGAAAAAATGTTTACCCTATTTCAAAAATACTGGAAGAGTAAATAATAATGATATCTCCGACTTCAAATGAATTACTTTGAGAAATAAATAAAATAAAAATACCCCAAGCAATTTATTTTATGATATTTACAATGTACATAAAATGCATCAAGTAAATTGGAAGTAATATCGTAATGGTATGGTACAAGCTGGTAGAGAAACTAGCCGTTAGTAGCACTCTAAGAACATTTTTACAATATAAGGTCTCGAGACCATCTTATTTTCAGACACCTCGGAGGATTGTCTGGAATGAAAGAGGAAACATGGTTAGAAATTAATGAGTTTGAGTGCTAAAGGAGTTTATAATAGAAGGATTGATATCTGGTTTGGGCTAGATCGGTTACATAGGGAACATTAAGGTCTTAATGGATGATTTTATTTCTGACAAAGTAAGGAGCATTAAGGATTTTACGAAGGATTTTGGTTTGTAAGGATTCGATACGAGAGGAATACGAAGGTTTAGTGGAGCCCCAAAACTCAACTCCTTTTGTCTAGATAGGTCTTATTGTTGTCATGTAGATCAGTCTTCTGTAATGAATTAGAAGTTTAGACCGCTTGTCCAGTAAGTGCTGTAATAGTCGAAATCGACATGCAGTTCCTGTCTTTTCAGTCTAGTGTGCGGATTCCAGGTTAGTCGTTTGTCCAAATCTAGTCCAAGGTAGCGGATCTGTTCTATAGAGGTAAGATCAATGTTATTAAACTATAGTGTTAGGGCAGTCAGTACGTTTACGACGAAGGGTAAAGGTGATTTGATGGGATTTGTTGGAATTTATTTTAATCCACCAATTACGACACCATTCTTCGAAGGCAGTGATATGGGGTTGAAGAGTTTGGGATACAATTAAAGGGTTATTATTAACTACGAGCACAGATATGCCATCGGCATACGTGGTGAGGATAGTGTTAGGATTGGTTGGGATGTCTGCTGTATAGATGGTGTAGAGGATGGGACCGAGGATACTACCATGAGGAACACCAGCGGACTGAGAATAGAGAGATGAATAGGAGAAATTATGGTTTCATAGAATAATCCATCAGTGAGGAAGAAATTTATTTAAAGCTTCCTTAGGTTAATGCTATAATGGTAGATCTTGAAAACTCAAGAAATAGAGATAATAGACTAATCCCAACAGGAAAATATTAACAAATAAAATATTTACTATTGTCTGCCAACTAAGACTTATCTTGTAGTTTTTATTTATTTTGTTTTATTTACAATATTTGTATCAATAATAAGATTGTATCCGCTAGCTCACTGGTGAAGACCTGAAACTCAGGTCGAAACGTCGGCATGAATAAATAATTTTTGTTTATTTGTGTTTTTTTTCTGATTGCACCCTCCTCCCCCCCTCCGACTATCTTCTCAACAAATTTCTATGTTATATTATCGTATTGTTCGCGATACTAATGGACTGTTACACTTTTCCAAAGGCCAGCGGAGGAACTGGCAAGTGCATTTTTTATTTGTTTAGGCAAATCAATAAATAGAAATTATTCGCACATTTGTTTTGACGGAAGCTACCATCTATGGTAATCTTATCTTCCTCGTATCTTATCTTGTAAAAAAGAATTTATACTACAAAAGAAATAAATAACAGATTGAAATCAAAAGTTTTTTTACAAATATTTTATGCACATAGCTTGATTCAAGGCCAACCACTGTCAACTTTGACGAGAAGTATATGTTTGTATTCTAGAACAAAGTTTATGCTAATGAACTTTTTTGTCATTTTCATAATTATGTAGCATTCAAAGATTCCCAATGGCTTTAAATCTCTCCTTCCTTGATGTATGAAAATTCCTTGTTTTATACGAATTCATTTAGGTTATTTAATGTTTGATTAACTCTCTGTTCAGGTGGCACTTGAAGTATTTTCTTCTTAGTAGTGCGAAGGATAATTCAACTTCGCTCCTCTTATATAAAAGTCATTGAAGAAATGCGCCCCTAATCATAGACAAGTCTGGGCTTTTCTTGATCTGGCAAACGGCTTATGATCTAATATGTCTATGGGCACCAATTCAGCTTTCTTGAACCCTTTCCCTTATGCCTGTCCTACAAATAAATGTTTAGTTTTTGATTTATTATTGACATACCTTCTTATCATCCGTTCCTTCCTCATTGATAGATTATACCAAGTAAACCACAATGGTTCTTATTCATTCCTCTATTCTCAGTCTGCTGTTGTTCCTCAGGGTCGTATCCTCAATTCCACCCTCTAATAACCCTTCAATTGCATCCCAAACTCTCCAATCTCATTTCACATTCTTGGACATAGTGTCGTAATTGGAGGGTTAAAATAAATCCTAACAAATCCCATTAAATCACCTTTACTCTTCGACGTAAACTTGACACTGTAGGGCCCTTTAAAAATGTTGCTCTTACCCCTTTCGAACAGATCCGCAACTTTGGACTACATCTGGACGAACGAATAACTTGGAATCCTCACACAAGCCGGAAAAAACAGGAAATTTCACGTCGATTTCGACTATTACAGCACTTACTAAACATACGGTCTAAACTTCCAATTAATTACAAAAGACTGATCTACATGACTGTAATAAGGCCAATCTGGACATATGAAGCCGAACTGCCGAAATTATTAATATTGCATAGGTTTAATACGAATAGGTTCATTCTTGAAGAGTTGAATATTTTGCGCTGTATCCAAAAATTTCGATCAATAAGTAAACAACCCATTATCACGATTGTTTGTCATGCTCTTTAAACCTAAACATTTTGAGATTACATGAGAGCTTGTTGGATGTCATATGTAATTGGCAGATGATGCAAAACCCGTTGTTTTAAATTCCTATGAAATAATGTGAGGTTTGAAGGAAGAGACTTATACTAGTCGAAATTTATTTCTCTTCAATCAAACTGCTACCTGAAGACAACGGTAGAAAACAGGTGTCCACTTAAAGACTTTAAATGCCATAAAAACGTATATGTTTCACGACTAAAGAATTCAATATTTGTTTTTAAATAAGTAAGTTATCTGAACATTATTATTAACACCTGTTTATGCTCTTTACATATGGGCATAGACTTTACATTTTCTGGTTGGTACTTTTTAAATCCATTTTTTTACTGATTCAGAACCGTTTTTTGTATGTTTGACCTCAGAGAACTTAATTTTGAAATGGGGCATCCCCAGTTTTCCCACATAGTCTTCAACACTTTTTTCTTCTTGGAGGAAGAAGTATAGTGGAGGAGGCATACATTTAGGAAATTTGTATTAGATTACAATGGTATGATACAGACATGTAGAGAAACTACCCATTCGTAGCACTCTAATAACATTTCTACATTAGAAGATCTAGAGGGCATCTTCTTTTCAGGCGCCTCAAAGGATTATCAGGAATAGAAGAGCAAGTAAGGTTAGAAACTAATGGGTTTGAGAGTTTATAATATAGCAACCTAATGTAATTGGGCAGCATGGCTGAATAAAGCCCCTATCTACCTATATGTAATTATTTATGTATGGACTAGTATTTCATTTAAACATCTCCCAACAAATACTGCATTACTCGGAGAAACGTGCCTGGAATAGGTACTCTTAATTTACACACATTCCACATGAAAAGTATTTTTGAACATGCCTTACTGCATTCTATCTATTATTGAGGGAATGCAGGAAGACACACGTTTAGATATTTCTTGCGAACTGGTCACTCATACCTTAAACGTTGCGAAAGAATCCACATGAACGAGGTTCATTCCAGATCATGGTGTTTGTGATGAAACTTTTTCCAGATCTCTTTCCACAATATAAGAAATAAAGTAATTCCTAAAGATAAAATTTACTGAGAAAGCTATAAAGTAAATATCATTCATCATTATTCATCTTTTAAAAATAACTTTTATCATAACTACTTATTTTAATTTGGTTCCATTTAATGCATAATTATAGCCATTGTAATCTTGTTTATTGCTCCTTGTCACCACCAATGATGATCAATCGTCTGCCCTATATATTATGTCTTAGGCTTATGAAACTGTTTATGTTTCTTATTTATATATATAAAAAGAAGAAGGCCAGGCTTAAGCACACGATCTGGCCCTAATGGCGGAGACTAAAAGCGAAGCAATAGAGTAGTTGAACACTTTAAAGAAAATAGCTGAAAAGACAGGTTTACAGATATCGTTTGAGAAAACGGAATTAATTACAACAGATAGAAAGTTTCAAAAGAGAAAAGTGGAGACAAAGTACGGGAGAATTAAAGTAAAAAATAAATTCGAGTACCTGGGGGGAATTATATGTAGCAATGGGTCAGAGAAAGAAAGCATAAAAGAGAAAATAACTAAATTGGAAAGAAAAAGCTTTGCGACAAGCAATTAATATAATAAAAGAAGCCTGTGAACAAACGCAAAGTTAACTACAATACGGTCGTCAAATCTGTAATACTGTACGGAATAGAAACCGCTTCCTTCCCCAGTCTAAGGAGAATGTTAGGGATAGAAAGAAGAATACTATGAAGAATTTATGGCCCAATGAAGACACAGGAAGGCTATGGTTGGGACCTAGTAAGGAAATATAGAGGTAAATGATTTGGAAACGGACATAAGAATAAAAGGATTAAGGTTCTAAGGACATATGGTGAGGATCCACCCAAAGATATTAAATAGAGAAATCTTCTAAAAAATAAGAGGACACAAGAGCGCTGGGGGATGAAATATAACAGACCAAGACTGTTTTGAAAGGGATGACTATGGGATAAGATTAAAAGAAATTGAGGACCTTCTGGGTGTCTTGACCGTGTGTGTTCTGTGACCGAGAAAGGGTGTCTCTTAAAGAAAGGAGGAAGGGACAATCGGAAATAATGAGGAAGAGATGGGGGGAAAAAAAAGGAGAGATGGGGTTTGAAAATAATGATAATCGCGTTATCTTTAAGGCCGTTCCGTGAAAAAAAAAAAAAGAAAGGAAGGATGCTGTCATAAGAACTCAAATAACGTAACAAAGTAAGAAAATATATAACATGAAATAAAAGTAAACTAAAAATAATGTAAAATATGTGAAAATGTACAAAAGATAAAAATCCGTCAAAAATAAACATGCGTCAAACATCATTTTGATACCATCGGAAAATAAACTCGTTGATAGAAGTCCCTAAGATCTTAATGAAAAATGCTTCGAAGACATCCTGATAAATTAGACCAATTCTTTTGATGAAATGAACAAAAATTGGATTGATTTATGATTTATCATAATAAGTGATGGTTAAAAAACTTTTGATTGAATAGTGACTGAAAGTCTACTTCCAAGTGTACAAAACGCATGCGGTCAAAGAAGCAGTTATAATTTCGAAAACGGGTCATTTTTCATTTAATGAGACATGAAGAAACGTTGATATTCATTTAAATGATACAGTCTTTTATTTTAATGACGGTAATAAATACTTCGTGAGTATAAAGCATATATGTTAGGAATATTATTATATTCACTTACGATTTTCACTTCCAACCACAATTAGACCACTGATTGGCGTTTTTATGCAAGGCTAAAATTGCACAATTGAGTATCAGATTTAGGACGTTTAGTAAAAAATAAATTAAAAATTCGATCCTGTGAAAGTACAAAAAACTAAAAAAAAAATTTGTTTATAGGTAACTTCTTGGCTTTAAATTTCTCCTTCGTATCCAATATCAGAAATTTTAGAACGTTTAATTTTGAAGAGTCATGAATCTTAAAATTTAATTTATGTAACAGAATAATAGCGATTAGACTCATAATAGTACTTAGGGTAAACTTTAGATAAAAATGCAAAAATAGAATAAAAATAAGATAAACAGTGAAAAGTTTAAATAAACAAGAATTGAAAAAAGGTTTTAGACAATTAATGAAAAGAAAATAATAATAAATAAAAAAGAAGTACATTACATAAGTATAGTATACACCAAATGGCGGAAAATAAGAATAAAATAAAATCCAAGTAACAAAAGGCATTAATTGTCTAATAATAATGTGGATCCCATGACCCTGGGGTTCAGTACTTTGTTGGAAAGCACTGTTTTGAACAACGGTTATACAAGGAGGTGATTTTTTTTTCAAAATCACGCTCCAGCGCCAGATTTAACCCATTACCCAATTAAGGATATCCACTTTATTAGGCTAGGTGAACCTCAGGAGGGCTCGAGAACCCATAGAGTTGACTCACGGTTGCACTGTAACAGAAAATATGAAAAAATTCGTGACAGAAAATATGCGCATGTTTATTTGTTACTATAAGTTTAAAGAATATTGATATATACACACACATAAGTATACAGATGAGACTTATTTAAAACTTTTCGTTATAACAATAATCGCCATTGTTATAAAATCGTATAGCTTCGTTCCACTATTGTAAAAACGTTTATAAAATACATTCATTGAAAATTGGATGAAGATATGTTAATTTTTTTTTCTTATTTTAGATTGTGAAATTCAATTTTATATTTTCTGAACTGGAATAATTTTCGGACTGATCTTGAAAACGTACTTGACTTAAAAATTCCACTAAAAACAAAAGAACAGATCGACTCTGCTATCGAAATACTTTCTAGATCGATAGGAACTACTACTACTCACAATACTTCCCCAATGAACATACAAAGTTTTAGAGAAACCAACTTACCTCGTCATATACAGGCATTATTAA